>NW_021132285.1:0-266790 GCF_004193835.3 Ostrinia furnacalis | reverse complement strand
AGAAATCTGACAAAAGTCGACCCAAAAAAAAGATAAAAAAATTTAAAGCCTACTGGGTCATACAATTTGAAAAAATCACAAAATTAACGATAACTTCTAAACTATGAAAAATCGTAGAACATACATGGGGGTGAAATCGATAGGTCTAGTCCTCACCTATCACCTGCCTTCGGCTTGACACCTTACAAGAAACACCCTGTATAATTTCCAGTTCCACAAGTTCGTACGAGGTGTTTAAACCGAGATATCATCTTCATCGTCACAGTGCGGTAGGTGCGATCAATTATGTCTAAATGTTCATTATACTTATATACAGTCTTTATTAATTAAGTAGGGTTGGTCAAACGCTTGGTGTAATGGCATTTATAGCGCATACATATAAAATCATTCTCTTGACCGCAAAAAATATCCTTCTTCTAATTTAAAGGAAGTTTGTGAGAATGGATGAATTTAGTCACTTGCCTCGCAAAAATACTGAAAATGTTGATGTTTGGTAAAGAGATGAAAGTGAAAAAGAAGAAACCAGAGTAAAAACTAGTATAGTTTATATTCCTGATTTAGTTATAAAAGGAGGCGTGACAAATTGTTTCTGTCTCAGATCTAAATTCATGCCAGCCGCGGGCACAATCTACTAAGTTTTAATAAATATGACAGTTATCACATAAAGTAGTTACATCTTTATGTAGCTTTTGCAATTTGGTTTTATAAGAGCGCATAATACATGTTCCAATATAATATTTTATGGAACTAGCTATCTTACATCTGGTATCTTTAACTTTAGCAGCTGAAACAAAAAAACTGTTTTAGGAATAAGGAATTGAAACCTGGACTTCTGGCTTCATCATCATCAATCATCAGTCTCTTAAGGCGATATCCTGGAGAACTAATTATAGGCAATTGGTTGGTCGAGAATTTTGGCCAAGATTGGTCTCCAAACACTTCAAACATTCCAAATAAGTATGGCGAGAACTTTGGCCAACATTGGTATCCTTCAGTACTCCAAACATTCCAAATACATCGTAAGGTGAGTTCCACAAAATCCTTACTTCGTGACTGTGCCTAAACGAATGCGACTAAGCTCATTAAAATAAAAAAACCCAAAGTCTAGGTACCAGGCCTATGCGCAGCGAAGTGATAAGTGATTATTTATAACTGGTTGATTGTCTAAGCAGTAATTATCTAGCGGCGGTTACAGCTGACCTTTCGATCAAAACACCTGTTTTTGCGATGGGCAGAATTAAAGTGCATATCTTTTATAGAAATGTCAACGTTTCCGTTCCGGTCGTGTAGTGTGGCTTTGGAATAAGGGAGCGGTGGAGGCGCCTTTTCTGCGTGCTTAGTTTTTTTGACAATGTTTTTCATTTGCAACAAAATTGACCTAAATACGCTGAAGTGAATGAGAAAAAGTGTTAGGTAATATGTAGTTTCTATCATCAAGGGATGAAAAATGTAGGATTTTTAAGGATATACACCTTTTACTCTGTCATATTATGTATGTATTACTTGGAGCCTTAGAACATGAAGAAGATTGTGTTTGTATATGTTACAGTCAAAACTCATAATCGGTCAAAACCACTTTTGACTGCAAACATCAGTCAAAAGTGATATTGACCAAGGGCATCAGTCAGAACCACTTTAAACTGATTTTTGCAGTCAAAAGTGGTTTTGACCGATTAAATTATGAGTTTTGACTGTAACAAATACTTATAATAAAATCGAACGATACTGTAAAATAAAAATTAGATGATGACTCTCGTATAACAATAAAAACACTTTACGTACCTATCTACCTACCTACATAGCTGTCTCTTTCAATTAAAAATTGCACAAAAAATCAAGCTACAAGCCAACAAAAACGATTTTAGTTAAAAAACATTTGTCAGAAGAATGGAGCATTTCTTCTTTTCTTTCAAATAAAACTTACAACCAAAGAAAGGCGTCGACTCCACAGTTTTCTGTCCTTAACTCTATCATGTAGTAACCTGCGCTCGCGCACGCTTGATCGCGCGACCTTTAGCCAGTTTTAATTAACGTCTAGCTGCTACCGGTCAGCGTTTGTAGTATGACGTTTATGTCAGTGATATAATGACGTTGGTCCTTTTAAAAGTTGAGTCATCGTCATCATCGGCTCATTTACGCCCGTATTCACAAATTACTATGAGGTCTCACAGTGCGCGTGGACGCACAGGGTGATGCAGACCAATCACAGAACTCTATTCAACGCTGTGCGTTTGCTGCTTCACTTAAGCAAGTATCGTTTGTGAATACGTGCGTTAGTCTTTAGAAGAATACAGAAACCCCAGCCTGTCTTGGCGCCTTAGAACCAGGAAGGCAGTTCCCAAATGAAATGTCAGTCACAAAATAAGAAGTCTTTAGTTAGAAGAATTAACAATTTTGTACAAGACATTTTTCTTTCGAGGCGAGGCGAGCATCCGTCCAATTGTCACCTCCAAATAAAAAGCTTTAGGGGAAGAAAATTATTTAAAAGGACTGTCCCACTGCAGGGAAATGTTCTTCTATTTTCTCTATTTCCTAAAGGCAAATGGAGGGTCAGGAGGGGAGAGAGGAGATCATTATCAGGACATAGTCTTTACTACAGACGACTTTTTGTTACTAAACGCAAATGTAGCATTATTTTGGCCTACACACGCCATGCCGGCCAGAAGTTTGCATGTTTCTCACTTGATGAACTCTTACGATATCTACTGGAGAAATCTACTTAGACTAGGCGCAGACCATCGATTTTTAGTTGGCCGATAGTTGTGCCCGAATCGGCCAAACCAAATCGGCGTAATGTGCGCACTTCCATTACATGCCCATACTGATCAACTGCCCGACTAAACTATCGGCCGACGAAAAATCGATGGTCTGCGTCTAGGCTTGATTTGTTGATGTTTGTTATCCCCGACTATGAAAATTAGCTAGGCTTATTAGTAAGGCTTACATATTGAAAATTTCCAGGTTTTCTACCTCTTCTCAGAGAGACAACGGGCTTAGATTCATCTAAGAGGCAGATAATCGATTAAAAATCTAAAATCAAGTCAAACATTCCAATTGCTAAACATCGCGCCTTGCGTTCCCACGCGTGGTGCGACAATGGTGGGCAAAAACCATCGATTCCCACCAGCAACTTTCCCCGATTGCGATCGACTCGGTTTATATAACTCGCACAATGTTAATTTCTTCTGTCAACCTACTTTGATTATTGGTGCTGTATAGTGCATTCGCTAAATTAACTTACATGCGCAATATGAAGAACCTAGATCATCATCAACAACATATTACCAATCGGTGTGTGTTACCAGTGATAATTAAACATGGCTAAAGTCGCTGACATAGCCCAACGGACTAGCAAGCTGAAAGCGCAGCGTAGGACGTCCACGACCTCATAAAAGTAGCGGGAAGGCGCTGGATGTAGGCCGCCACCAACCGGCCATTGTGGGAATCACTGGGGGAGGCCTATGTTCAGACTCCTGTCACATAAAAAAAAACAGTGGACGTCCTATGGCTGAAAATGATGATGATGATGATGATCATCATCATCAGGACAAAATTTAGTCTCTACTGCAGGACGCAGAACCTATCATCATCATCAAGGCATTTAGTTTCTACTGCAGAAGCACGAGTGCACGACCCTCTCTATTCAACGATGTAATTTTCATTTATCAGTTGGATACGACGATATTAGTCTTACTTAAAAGCAAAGTCATCATCATCATCAGGTCATAATACTTATGAATAAGGTCTTTATTGCAGAAGGGCGTTAGATAAATTACCAAAATGGAGGATTGGCCTAGCAGTCGCATGCGTTATACAAAGAAGAAAGAAAGAAAGACACATTTATTACAATACTGGACCGATTTTAAAAATTACTTCACCATTAGAATTGTACATTATCCCTGATGTATTTACTAAAGAATTGGATGAATAAAGACATTCTGTGACAAGAACCTATTATAATAATAGTAATAGTGATGTCTATAAACATTATAACTACATAGAAACATACTCAATTATTTACTGCACAATTCGTATTCTATGGTGAGTAACGGTTTCTAACGGAAACAATAAATTTATTATGTGGATAGTTTACCTATGTAATGTTATGGTAATTTTCCTGAACGTTGGTTGTAGATTTTCCATAGCAATGCAATAAATTCAAATTATGGGATATCATACTAATTTTATTAGGGTTCCTGTTAGGGCACTTGCCTTAATGCAGCTGAGTGGACGATACCTACGATGAATAAAATATTTTGTAAATATTATTACACCATAATAAACAGTAAGTAGGTAGGTTTATTTATTTGTTGGACAAAATAATAATAAATTGAACGTATCTAACTAATATTTCTTTGTTTACGAATTGTAAATCGAATTCAACCCCCCTAGACATAATTTACAAAAGTAATAGTTGTAATCCCGAAATTCCTTCGCTCTAGCGCTTTCTGTTCCTAGTTATTTCGCTGCTGAAGCGATTTCAAACTTTCCAATCGAAAGAGTCTCACATATTAGACACTCACACAACCTATTAAGATATTGTTGATTTTTACCATCAGATAGATTTATGGAGGTGACTGGCTGCGGAGAGTGCAGGACCGGTCGTCGTGGAAATCCTTTGTCCAGCAGTGGACGTCATTTGGCTGAAACGAACGAACATCAGATATTAAAAATTTAACGGAATAATCGAGAATACTGTTTAGTTCGTATGAACTCTTCCCTGCGGTAATTATTGGAGCCTGAGAAAAAACCATTTTTTGCCTTCATCAACAATGGTACGAATCTTGGCTGCTTTTTTACCCGCAACATTATTATTTTAGTAATTAATGCAGATACAAATTAAGATTAGTAATATTGTACGGGAAGATCTTAAAAATTACATTTCTTTTTTTTACTATTAGTAACATTCCGAAAGATTATTTATGAAGTGATCCGGTCTTTTTTAATTACTTAATATATTTATGAAAAACTTTCGCGTTTATGTTTTGAGCTCAAACTTCATAAATTATGGATCGAATCGTATAATACTTGGATATTGTTAATTTAAAAGTCTTAAAAGGTAACGTGTGGTAACGTAGTTTGGATTATTTTTTCTTTCTAGCATTTGATAGGTTTGTTAGTTTTAACGTTGTTCTTACTATAACACTTTTTACAATATTATACAGCTAGACACTGGTATTTTAGCTTAGTTTTCGATGTGCTACTTTGCAATAAAAATGTACAGTTTCTTGAGCTGTTGACGTAGATAGTATTATTATGCCGAGTAGATTTAAAAAAGTTTGTTCCTTCAAACGGATGCCCAAATCGAGACAAATAGACAATATTAAACAATAGTTTTTTAAGTATGTCACAACTGGGAATCGAAACGTTTGCGTAGTGCGCGTTTCTCCCGTTAAAAAATCTATTTATTTGTAACCAAAAGCTTTTATAAGAGCTTTTAACTGACCAACAAGCACACGGCTTAATTTTCTACAGATTTTTATGTCCTATTTCACCCCCTTCATTTAGCAAGAAAAATTCTATCTACATGGTCTAATGTATTTCTTTATAGAAATTGGTTCAGTCGTTTAAACGTATAAAATAACAGACAGACAGACTAACTTTCCATTTATATTAGTATGGATTACGATATTGCTGTATTGAATACATATCATCCAATTTTCCGAACCTCTATTGTTATATTTTTTATCATAATTGCCAATCTAATATGAAATTAATGCGTTAAAATGCCCGTCCGGTATTTAAATTCGAAAAATCAGCCAAAGCTGAACCATCTCTGCCATTAGGTGGCTATCTCGCTCTCTCAGTACAATAATAAACAAAGACAAAAAAGGTTCGACGTCACTCTCTTGCAGGAGCCACCAATTTAACCTGAGCTATGACTTGTATTGAAGATTTTCTTGTTTGATACATTTTCCGAGGAAGGTGCTTGAAGGAAAGGGTCAAATAATGGTGGTTGAGGTTGTTGTTGTCTCTCTCTCGCGTGGAACGTATGTGATAAAATGAGCGTTTGCGAGGACGGCCTTTTTGCGCATAGTCTGCGCGGCTAGGCGGCATATTTCTGGGGGACAGAGCCGTCTGTGGAGACTTCCCTGAAACTTTTTAAAACTATTTTTCTTCTTCGTCGCTTCACTCTTGGCAGAGAGGTCGTGGTCGTCTCACCTGGTTTGAAACCTGGTTTAGAACGCCTTATTTTTTAATGTAAGAGACATGCTATATCGAATTCCATTAAGACAATCTTAGTTTTGCTTAATTAGCTTTATAGAAGTCTCAAACCTAAGCAACGCAAGTAAGGAGAACAAAAAATGAAAAAAAAAAAATACAAGCAATTATTATTATTTAGGTTGAGAGCCTTAGATTAATAAAACCTAGATGGATAGTCTTCATACAAACGCTTCGTCAAGAGTGAGGCAAAAATCTTATGTCATTAGTGTCAATTTTGTTGGGGAGTGTAGACAGTGAAGGCGATTTTCCCGAAAGTAGGGAAATTTTTAATACGTTTTTAATTATTTTATAACTAACAAAAACAAAACGCATCATGTACTTATTTATTTATTGAATTCAAAGTACCTACCTAATTACAATAAGATAAATCGACTGAAAAGTCTCGATTTCATAAAAAAGGAAGTGTATTTGTACGGCGAACAATTGGGAAATAAATTTTCTTGTTACTAGTATCATTCCCGTATTTAATTTTTGAAAGCCAAATTCAAGCAGAATACGCGTCGAATCGTAGTACTTACTTATGAAATGTAACACTGGTCACTTTCTTTAGTTTTTCTGATGTATTTAGACACCCTTTCACAGCACAAACCGTCTTAATTAATTAAAAGTCGTCGGACGTGTTTACCAATTTTTCACTTTGACAGTTCATGTGACGTTTACGAGTAAGCCATTCTGGCTTACTAAAATCTGCCTCACCTTTCGTGCACTGACTATCTATCTAGGTTTTATTAATCTAAGTTGAGAGCCATCTGCGCTCACCTATTGTCCGGTGAAGCTGAAAAAGCCGCTCACGGCTATCCGAAAAAAACAGGCAATTATTATAAATAAAATTTGTTTTTTTGCTTCTCCTGAAAGTAGACATATTTTGTCCCCTACCTACATTAATTCATATTTCCGTGATCGTTAAGAGTCTCCGCAGACTACACACTTTTTATTGACCGATAGTTTAGTTGGGTAGATAATCAGTATGGTCTTATAGAAGTGCGCACATTAGCTACACCGATTTGTTATCTGCCGATTCCTCATACAAATCGAAGACTAATATTCTGCAGGGAGTCTAAAGGCAACTCCACCGGTCCCCTGTCCCGTGCAGATGACGGGCGGCATTGCGTGGTCAGTTTTTGCGCGTCATCTGAACTGGACGTTCCAAGTTCAAATTTGAAAATTGGAACTCGGAGCGATTCGATATTTGAAATTTTAAATTTAGCATAAAATACTGGCCGAAAAATGCAAGGTATTTGTTTTCCAAATAGTTTTTTTTAAACTTTGAGTAATTTTTGAGCATTCGTTGTTTGAACATAAAAACAATTTTAACGACTCTTTTCTCTTCTTCATGTTGAAGATCTTTAACTTTCTTCAACCACGATTCCAATACATTAATGGTTTTTAGTGGAAAGAAAATAAAAATTAAATGAGTTCATTGTTATACTCTAAATTCTTGCTTTTTCTCAATTGTTTATTGACTGAAAACGCATGGAAATATGAAAATTTTATTTTATGCTTATTTTTTGACGACGTTGAAGTTTTTTGATATTTTTGATATTATTATGAAAATTGCTAACCTAACCTAAATGTTTTTGGAAACTATTTGTAACAGACTCATTTAAAGAGAAAATAAATCTTATAAAAAATTAAACAGGCTTATTTATTGGCCAAAAGGGCAAGATGATTGATTAGGATTTTTTTCAGTCGTCAATTAACGAGTTAATACAAAATTCATGATTAATGTGAAACCTTTAATTTACTGTTCAAAGACAAACAATTAATGTAAATAAGTATTTAATGAATTACACACAGGAAATAAAATATCAGCAAGTATTAAATAATTCTATTATTTAATTGTATAAATGATTAATATTAATTGGTTAACTGGAAAGTAGTGAAAACCGAACTATCGAATAATTTATTTTGGTACTTACTTACTTTATTATATTTGTTGTATTTGTTATTTTTGGTAACTTAATTAGAAATTCAGCCAATTTTATTAATGACTAGCTTTCCGCCTGCGGCTTCGCCTGCGTGGAATTTTTCGGTTTTTTATATTTAACCTATTACACTCAGCAATAATGTGGCTTTCTATTGGTGAAAGAATTTTTAAAATCGGTTCAGTAGATCCCGAGATTACAAATATACAAACACACAAACTTTAGCTCTTTATAATATTAGTATAAGTAGATAGATAAATAGTTTATAACATTACACACGTAAAACCCATTTTAGTGTACCGGAATATACCAATATAATTGATAAGCTACTTGTAGATTTTTATTAAAATAATTTATGAATTTGCATCAAAATAATTATATTTGGTGATAAGTTAATGATTAGGCAATATTATTGACAGCAAATGTTTTTAATAATCTTTCAAAACGCTAAGGCCGATTTGCAACATCTTACTTTAGTTTTAACAAATGTCAAAAGTCTGTTAAACTATACAAAAATCACCGGTTAATTGTTAATGGTTAAAGTAAATTTGTGCAAATAAGCGTAAGACTTGTCCCTTCTTTAAATAAGCATTTAGTTAAAAGCAGTTCAGTTGTTGTGATTATTAAATAAAAATAATTAACAGTGGGTAGTATTACTCGCTGATTTGTAGAAAGATTTATTTTCCTTTTTAGGACCAAATCTGACAAATGGTTGGATGAGAAAATCGTTGAATATCCAGATTTAACCTTCAAGGAGGTCATCCGTCCGTCGGAAAAGAGTCGTCAACGCAGTTTCCACTTTTCAGTCGTCATTGTAGGACTTTTCCACGGGGTTTTAGGTAAGTATTGTAACTTTATTTTTTTATTTCGTAAACGAAGATAGTTGGCTGTGGCTGGATGAATTGATGATTATGAATGATGACACTAACCGTAGTGGTCAATGAATACATTATATCTATCAAATTAGCGGCTTTATAAAGCGGGAAAATCCTGAAAAAATCTAATCTGTGGATTAAGTACAGGGTTTTTTTTCGTAAAAGGCCATATTTTTGTTTTTTAAATGTATTATTAGTTTTAATAAGAATATAATTCGTATTTCATACACGATCCTCTTCTAGCAAGATTACCAATAACTGCAATTGGGAGCGTCTTATCCAATTCTCCGCCGCTTACAAATCAATATCCATTACAAACTACAGTTTCAACCCTGACATTTCCAAGTTTCGTTCACCATACATCAAATGCTAGAGCCTAACCTACCACAAGGCTCGAATCCGAGCCATTTCATAGTTCATCCCAAGTAAAAAAGGCAAGACAATGCACTCGCGCAAAAACAACACAGCACAAGACCGCGCGCCCTACGGTGGCTATCATTTATGCAAACTTAGGCCACTCCTACGTCGACACGCCCAAACCCACATCTTCCATCTCCCTCCCACGTACACAAAATACTATGTCCCTCTCGCTCGAATGCATAACGCCTACGCACTCCGCACATCCAGTTTTTAGTCGAGGCAAAGACGCCGAGCGGTCGGTCGACGCCGTGGAAACGCTGGCCGAAAAAAACGACAAAAAAAGTGTTTTCTTTTTTTTCGCGCAACGCTTTTTTGGCGGTTTGATAACGATAACGGTTTCGTTATCTATGCTAATGACATGTGAGAGTGGCGGGTGTTTGCGTCTCGGTCGCGCGGTTTTTTTTTCGTGCGTTTTGTGTGTGCTTGTGACTTTGTGTTTGTGATGTGATTTTGAGTGAAGGTAATTTTTGGTTTTCTCTAATTCATACGGATACAGTGTCTTATGCCTTAAGTTAAATAAACATGCTTTGCTTCTATTAAAAACACGCAAAAAATCTGATTTCAGACACACCCCTTGTACAATTTAGGGGATTCCCAGTTCGATATTTTGATTTGACCTACAGTTTTAAATTATTCTTTGTAGGACGAACCTTTTTGAAATTTAAAAAAAAGTGTTTCAAATCGTGGTGGTGTAAGAAGGTTTTATAGGGTTAATGAACCTTAATTAATTATTATACCTAACCTAAAACATTAGGTTACCTATTATTATATCTATTACTTGTTTTAAAGGTAGTTTATTGATAACATTTATAAATCTTTATGATACCATACGATCGCCATGTTAAAAAAACGGGCGGGAAAACCGGCGATGAGCCTTGAATGAAGTCAACGTTTTTTTGTAAGTTATTTATGGTTAGTAATGATTTTTATTAGTGATCCTACCAGTACTATCTCTTTTACTGTAATATTTAATTTTTATTCTTGAGCTATGGCCCGGTAGCTATGTTTTTTCTAAGTAAAATCTTATTACTTAAGATCTGCTTTTCAAGGAATGAATCGAGCAGTGAAGTGGTAGTTAAGCATTTGACTCGCGATCTGAAGGTCTAGCATTCGATTCCCAGATGGGACATGGAAAACTATAAAACCATTAAAAATTTGTAATTAGTCAAAATCTAAGGGTGAGTTGCACCACCTAACTTTGACCGTAACTGTAACGATAACCGGCGTTTCTTGTATGGAGTTTGATAGATTTTTGACGTTTGTCAAAGTTAAAATATGATGGTGCAACTTAGCCCTACTAATTTTTTTAGGCCTTTGGCAAGAAAGAGTTCAGGCATTAAACAAATAACTAGTAAAAATTGATCAGTTAAATGCTCATAATCATCGCATTTGCTTCTTGAGGGATTCGAATCCTCAACCGCAGTTGTCGTTGCGACCCGATTAACCACTAAGCTATGTGGCAGTGATAAAACTTTTCAAATGTAACAATTACTTACTTCTAGTTTCTTAATACTAAAGCACAGAATATACTCGTATACCAAAGTCACGACCGTATTCACAAACGATGCTTGCGTAAGTGACTGCACTGTGAGACCTCATAGTAATGCGGGCGTCAGTCTAGGAAAGTCTCTGACAGATCTTTTTCTACAGCGAATGTCTCATTGTCTACAAACACTGCAATTACTTATTATTGGAACTTAATAACAAACTGAAACTGGGACAATTAATGGATTGTATTACGAGTACCACCATCTTTTATTCTAGCTTATGCCTTGATTAATGATCGTGTGAACATTTTCGCGAGCGATTTTTCCTTGTTTTCCAATATACCAGAAAATGGTTGCAAAATTCGTGCTTTGGTGATGACGACCCCCGCCCCGGCTTCGCACGTTGCAATGGAATTTCCCGGCTTTTCTCTTCTATAATATGCATGTTATATACTTATAAAACTTCCCCTTGAATCACTCTATAAAAGAAAAGTGATATTCACCAAATCAATACTAGAAATAAAAATAAATTGGCTATACCCGCTTTTAGACTTAATAAAGTGTTTGCCACCTTTATGGGACAAGGTATCCATTTTTATAACAAAGTCCCTGATAAATATAAAGAGCTACCGTACAATAAATTTAAAGGTATAGTTAAAGATCACATGCTTAAAAAAGCCTATTATACAACTCGAGATTTTCTTAATGATAAGTCATCCTGGGAGTAGGATTATGGTCCTCTCATGCTCGCACTAAAAAGAATTAAAATCGTGCTATGAAAAGTAATGTATAAACTAATCTAATTTTCTAAAATGTTATAGTGTCATGCTTCTCAATCTGGACTGTTCTTAGCTTTATAATTGTTTTTTTTTCTCTAAGAGATAACTTGGTATTGTCATTCTCACTAAAATGTCTCTGGGGTGGTGGCGTAGTGAGGCGGGTCGTTACATTCCCTCTAATATGGTCGAGTGAAGCGATGGCTGGTTCACTCGTCATGTCTGTGAACAGGCGCTGCTTTCGGGGACTGGTCAATCCAAGTTATTCCAACTTATGTATGCGAGTCATTTCTACAAGTATTTAAGTATGTAATCTGTAAGTCTAGATATTAGCACGTCACTACCTTGTTTAATATACCACGCAATTTTGTATACCCATTCTTATAAGATACACTATACAAGAATGCATGGTAAATTCAGTGAACTGCTCCTGAATCGAATGTACCTACTACTGCTATTTCTATTTATTTATATTAACCGGCAGACAGTGGTGACTGAGTTTGTTGCGGCGCTTCTTCTCAGCACTTGCCAAATGTTGGTCTCGAAGCGCTGGTAGGGTAAAAAGATTATGAGACATGTAGAGGCTCCTTAAGAGCAAAATGACGATTTGTAAGAACTATTTATTAGTCTAAACAAATAAAGAAATTTTGACTTTTTTTTTTTTTGACTATCTATTAAAAAACCGCACCAAAATCCGTTGCGTAAATAGTTTTAAAGATCTAAGCATACATAGGGACAGACAGACAGGAAAGCGACTTTGTTTTATAATAGTAGTGATATGAAACGATGATAGAAACTGCCAATGAATAACATCACTTAGTGTTCAGCATTACATCACCACGCGTTAAAAATATGTCAAACTCCATACAAAATACACTGGTTATCGTCATAGTTCCCGTTAAAGTTAAGTGGTGCAACTCAGTCTTAATCATTGCATAAAAGCTGTCAAATTGAAGAAGAATCAAATCTATACTAATATTATAAAGCTGAAGAGTTTGTTTGTTTGTTTACTTGAACGCGCTAATCTCAGGAACTACCGGTCCGATTTGAAAAATTATTTCAGTGTTAGATAGTCCATTCATCGAGGAAGACTTTAGGCTATATACCATCACGCTACGAGTAATAGATGCAGAGCAACAATGAGAAATGTTGCGAAAACGGGTTTTCACGCGTACGAAGTCGCGGGCACAGCTAGTAGGTACCTACTTAGTTTTAATAAAAATGATTTACGAAAGTAGAAAAGTGTGAAAGTGATATCTATATATATAAAAGAAAGTCGTGTTAGTTACTCCATTTATAACTCAAGAACGGCTGAACCGATTTAGCTGAAAATTGTCAGGGAGGTAGTTTAGAGCCAGGAGAAGGACATAGGATACTTTTTATCCCGTTCGAAATTAAAAAAAAAGTCTGCTTATTTATTGCCATTAAGGCGGAACAAAGTTCGCCGGGTCAGCTAGTAAATCATAAATCTTTTTTACACCAATTATAAAATGAGGGAGAAAAAAGAAATTAATAATAATTACTAAGAAATAAACTTAGTGCATTTTTAGTGGTCAGAAACGATGTGGCAGGGCAAGCCACGATAATAATGTAATTAATTTAATTTACAATGGCTTTATTCTACGGTATTTAAGATAATAATATATCGGTATGTCATTGTATGCTGAAGTAGTGAAGCGCAATTGAAAATTTTCCCGCCCATTTTTTTATTGATAACGCGCGTCTGAGCGTCTTTTGGCAGATTATTTGGCGGGAAACTTCACAAGTTCTGGAGTTTTTTTTAAGTAATAAATTAATCGCTAAATGTATTGTTAGTTAAATGCAAAACCCAAGAACGACTCAGTCAAGCAATTCTGTCTTCGTTGAAGTCTGTGTACCTATAACTTATTTGATGGTTCTTAATAAAAAAAGTAATTTATGAACTTTACCGGAAAATCTCGAATTCGGGAATACTTAACATTTCCACGGGATATTTATTAAATTAAGAAGACCATTCTGCTGACAAGTTGTACAAAATCTT
The DNA here is from genome assembly GCF_004193835.3 of Ostrinia furnacalis. Classification (NCBI taxonomy): domain Eukaryota; kingdom Metazoa; phylum Arthropoda; class Insecta; order Lepidoptera; family Crambidae; genus Ostrinia; species Ostrinia furnacalis. Next base: position 253,062 of record NW_021132285.1, on the reverse strand, counting down.
AAATTATTAACATGATGTTGACAAAATTTTGTCAAAGTAGGTAAGTAAAAAATTAGAAAAGTCCTCTAAATGGACACGGCCAAAATTAAATACCAAAACTAATCCTAGTCAAACATTATGAAATGTCTTTTTACCGCCAAGTTTTCTAACCAATCTTACAAAAATATTTAAGCTATCAAAATGTTTACAATTAATGTTTTTCAGTCTCAACAAAAGTTCACGGCCATTTTAAACGGCTGTTAACAGCGTTTACACCCGAATTAAATGTTAAAACCATTTAGTCTTTGTTGGTTCTAATTGAGTTGTTGGCTGCGCTCTTCTATTACTTATGGCTGTAATTAAAGCAGCTAGCTTTATTTCAGGGTAGGTAAAAAATATAAAAGTTGACTAGTTTCTTTCACTATTTTTCAGTAACAGTCGATATGTTGTCATTGGGACGTGTACCTATAGGTGCCCTGAAAAGGCTACATAATGATAATAATAAAAAATGAACCATGAGCTGGAAGACGTAGTGTGGTCGCGGGAGATGCCTGGATGCGGGCGGCGCAGGACCGGTCTTTGTAGAAATCCCTGGGAGAGGCCTTAGTCCAGCAGAGGACGTCGTTTGGCTGAAACGAACAAACCCCTATTCTTCCAGTGGTTGTCGTAAGCAGATACTGAGACAAATATTTGACGATTATTTGATCGTGCTTCTGCATTGTAGACTACATGCCTGATGATTATAATGATGAAATTTAATAAGAAAGCCGTGGGAGACACCTAATATAGGCTTTCTGTGACGGAGTTTTTTTAATAGTCGGTATCTTTAAACTGGGTTAACAATGATGAAATAACGCACTTGTGTAATAACATCTTATTTCACAAGAACTTAATCGCTCAATCAATTGCACATGCAAACAAATTCGCACGCGGTGCGCTTACGCATGCGTTCGATTTTTTCGTCTACGCACGATGCGTATTACATAATATCAGAAAAAACCGTAAAAAACCGGCCAATGCCAATGTTAATGGCGCCAATCGGTATGCAAATCAGCTTTGTCGATGCGGAGACGGTTTTTTGCATGGTCACCGGTTGCAAGGTGCATCTTTCGGTTGCGTGTCGATTTTGAAACTATTATGTCATCAAAGTCAGGTGTTTGACTGGTTCGGACTAAGGTCATGGGTTCGATTCCTGTTTGGGACATATGATTTAAAAACATCAATTTTATACGACATTAGTTACTTAGTTGTAGTGTGCGTCGGTCTGGTGCGCGCCCAGACCGCTGCGTTTCGGGTGCCTTTAGTAGCTTTTTACTAAGTCCACGGGAAGAGTAGGGTTAGCTATTCTATTCTGTCAAAACTATACGGCCATTTCAAAAGTACTCCAACATAAATTAATAAATAATAGAAGATAATTTAGTTGTTTATCGTTTGGATTGAACAACTGAGTCACACCACGTCACACTGAGTTCTCATCCGGAGTCTGGCGTCAAACCTCATGACTCGCTATAGGCATCTGACATGTCTCAATTTCACCAGCATGACTTGCCCTCTGAAACACTGAATTTTATTTCAGTTTAAGACTATTTTGTTGAGGCAACGCCTGCAAAAAGTCAAACCTAACTGGGAACAAACATAATTAATGATTATACACTGTTGTCCCACCTGAAAATTTAACCTATACTTAAGTTCACCTACAATTTAAGAGTCTCATCAGTGTGCCTACCATGAGTTTACGTTAGGTGAGCTCGCTAGCGAATACGTCAAAAAATTCTATGAAGATTTTATTTCTTGAAAGTAGCCACTAGGGGCGCTGCACAATATGTCATACATTTAAATGTCATTTTTTTACGCAGTCGCTAGCGAGCACACCTAACGTAAACTCATGGTAGGCACACAGCATTAATTAGGTCGTGGAGGCGTAAACATAAGTCTAAATTACAATATTTAGCTCCAAACTATTAAGCAACTTTAACCAACCTATAATAGCTATATAAGAGGTATACGTAACTTAAATAAAATACACAGCAATTTAACACGTCACTATCCGGTAATAAATACTAGCACTCATCAGGCTAACACTTGCCCCCGCCGGGAGTGGTACCCACGACCGCACGCGTTGATGACAACATGCAATAATCGTAATGAATGCAAACAATTTAATGATGGAATGACGTTGTTTATCACCTGCCATCGTAGGTCTGAGTTACTCGTAGTTATAAAACAATGTATATGGCTGAGTTGCACCAACTTCCTACTTTAACCGGAACTATAACCGGTGCTTTTTTGTATGGAGTTTGACAGAAGTTTCACTTTTGACTTACCTACTTATTTTGTAAATGACTTGAAAAAATCGAATTGCCTTAGGCGAGAATCGAACTCACGATCTTTCACTTACCGGGAGACTGCTTTTCCATCTGAGCTACATTTTTTTAAGTTAAAAAAAATAATTAAATTTGATAATTGGAATCCTAGTAAGTGCTGAAATGACATATTTTTACAGGACTCAAGAATACGAGTAGTTGACACTCCAAATAATTAAGGTCATGATTTGACAACTGTCAAAGCATAATTCTCCCAAAACTTTTTAAAGCAATAGAAACTTGACGCCATTTTGTTTGCCAACTCAATTGACCAATTTATTGATTAGAAAGCCACCAAAAATTCAATTATACAGTTAAATTGCAACTGATTTGGTTTTCAAGGCTGCGAGGTTTTTTAAAATAGTTTTATCTTGGAATTATTGCTTAATTACCTACCAAATTACTAAGCAAGGAGATACAGGCAGTTTCGCCAGAAATATTTTTCAAAATTCATTTATGTTTTTTTTTACTTTTATTGATACTGTTTTGTCTTTTCTATGAAGTTTTGTCTTGACTGCAAATGCACTCTGGCTTGGCCTTTATTAAGATAAATAAAAAAAAATCACATTACAAAAAAAGATAAATCCTCCATTTGCCTCTGGAAAAGACTTAATGACCTGATGATGGTGATGATTTAAGTCGTCTAAATCTATCAAAGTTTTCAAACCATAATGAAGAAATGGCAAAAATTAAGGCTGGCTTACGCCATCTTACTTTAACTTTAAAAAACGTCAAAAATCTGTCTTTCATACAAAAACACCGGTTATTGTTATAGTTACGGTTAAAGTAAGTCGGTGCAACTCAGCCTTACGCTGGTATTCATAAACGATGCTTGCTTAATTGAAGTAGCAAATCGAACGCACAGCGTTGAATAGAGCTCTGTGATTGGTTCGTGTGTCACCCTGTGAGTCCACGCGCACCTCATACTTAATGTTTGTGAATACGGGCGTCATTGTGGTTAATGAAGCTATGGCAAAAATTAAGTAATATGGACGTGTAAAAGTATTTACATTCTTAGAACCTATTTTCAGAAAGTTATTTCTTGTAATTGAAGAAAAGTAAACTAAATTATGGTTGTGTCCAGCACGAAAATAAATAACATTACGTTAACTAATTACATAAATACCGTTTGAATAACAATAAATTGTGGACAACAACACGTTTTTACAAACTTTAATGAAGTAATAAGTTAAAATAACAACTTTTAGCTGATTGCGCAAGAGTTGATTGTTTCCTTATTGTTACTTAACACGTTGAGTGCGAAACCAGGTCTATAGACCTTGTGTACGTCTCGCTTACCGTGCGGCTAAGAAAATTATAGTCTTCTTTGTCGTGCGAAAGGCATAACTTCAATTGGGTCCGGTGTAGGAAAGTGATGAATATATATCTATGATGTATTCTTAAAATAGAATCCAATGATGTACCTACCTTAATACCAGGTTTTTAGACCTGGTACCGCACGGAAGTAATAAAATGTCTTCACAATGCGAAACCAGGTCGAAGCACCTTGTACCCTGCGCACCTGGTACCGCACCCCACGCTAGCTTCGTGCAGCCAGTGTTGCCTCGCATTCGTAAGAAACGCACATGTCGACATGGCGTCAAGAGAAACAAACAAAATCAAAACTGCAAATTGATTATAATTTAATTTGCTACACGATTTATTGCTAATTTAAATAATGTTTTTCGTGACAAACATTTGAAGTTGTAACTAAATGTTATTAAATAATATGTTTTCTTTAAATATAGCTTATTTAAGTATTTATGCACGTATGTCTTATTTGTAAAATATTTAGACTAAATTATTAAAACATCTTTGTTTGTTACTTTTTTAAATTTTTATTAAAACTTAATTTAAACTATCGATATTTGTATTTCACATCCCTAGAATACCCACCAGACTTCCCTACTTCAGTGCGGCACAGGGTGCATAAGCCTTGTATTTTGAATATAGCTATAATTTTTATACTAAACAAGTTATTCACGAACGCCTGCAGGTGTATGTCAATAAATGCATTATTATTAATATGCAAAGAAAAAAAACACAATATCTATTAACATGAAGCCAAAAATAAAATTAATATATCTTAAATATTACAAGGTCTTTAAGCCTTGTGCCGCCACAATGTAAGTTTTAATACCAGGTTTACTGACCTTGTACCGAAGGAATGGAAAGTATTAGAAAGTTACTGACGCAGCAAAGGTGTTAAGCTGACATTAGTGCTATGAAATAGCAGTTGTATGGAGTATGTTTATGCACTTTGCTAAAATATAAGATTTGAAACTTTCGCGTCCCATTTCAACTAAAATAAAGAAACACGGGTCTCAACGTGACATTATTTTTTGCGTTGAGACCCGTGTTTCTCTATTTTTTCTAAAATATTCCGTACAGTTTAATAACGAATTACACTAGGACGAAATATGAAATAATTTGAAAATCTCAAAATAATCTACAAAGTGTCATCATCATCATCTCAGCCATAGGACGTCCACTGCTGAACATAGGCCTCCCCCAATGCTTTCCATGTTGCCCGGTTGGTAGCGGCCTGCATCCAGCGCCTTCCTTGCTACCTTTACGATGTCATCGGTCCACCTTGTGGACTATTTTTTCTTTGCCCTTTCCCATTTTAGTTGGGGTCGGCCCTCCGTATCATGTGTCTCTCTGTTGACTTGGGCCTCTTTAAGGTCCTTATTTACCACGGGCATCCATGTGACCCACAAGGTTGACCGACGACATCAAAAAGGTAGCAGGAAGGCGCTGAACGCAGGCTGCTACTCGATTAACATATTGTGAATCTTTAGGGGAGGCCTATGTTCAGCAGTGGACGTCCTATGGCTGAAATGATGTGATTCAGGGTCTTCCTCGTCCTCTTTGTAGGCAAAGGCTTAATAGTAACAAAAAGATCTTGAAAAAAAATCGGCTTTTTCAACATTTTATTCTAGTTTTCTACTTGAACCCGAATTGGACTAAAGCTGAGTTAACTTTCACCAATACAACAATAATAATAACAACGGCTTCGCTGTAATAATTTCTTGAAAAGACCGCGTAAAAAGAAAATATTTTTAAAACTTTTATTAATCTACAATATTCTTTCTATTTTTTATTCTATTTTGTCAAAATTTAGTATGATAAAAATCTTTCATATTTAATTTTCTGAAAGAATTTTTACCTAATGGATTCTTCAAATAAATTAAATTCTGAATGTCGGCTATCAAGTAAAAAGTTATTAAATGACATTGGGAACTTTTTGCCCCACTTTTCGAAAAGTAGCGGACACAAACGAAACCTATCACAGATGATACATACTAATATNTACTGCCTAGCTCGCATAAATATTTATAACTTTGTACATTTTAAAGCATGTAAACCTTTGAAAAAGAGGCTGACAATAGTGACTGAGTTTCTTGCGCTGCTTCTTCTCAGCACTGGCCCATTTATTGTCCTGAAGCAATGGTAGGGTTAATACTGGACGTGTAAAAGTGCTTTTTTTAAGCCTATTTACAGAAATAAATGAGTTTTAATGAGTTTTAATGAGTTTTTAATGAGTTTTAATTTCCGTGCATTTTTTTTTCTCTCTTATATGGGAATATTGAGAAAATGAAGTTTTAATATTTTATTTTATTTTACATTTAGGTAACATTTTTGACGACCTCCATGGCGGAGAGGCGCACACACCGGTTTTCAAGGTGTGCCGGGCCAATCCTGAGGTCCCGGGTTCGATTCCCGGCCGGGACAATATAGAAAACGATCTTTTCACATTGTCTCTGGTTTGGCTGTGTTGTGGTTCGTCGTTCCCGATTTCCATAACACAAATGCCTTATTTTCAACTTAGACTCGTCATATCTCAGAATTCCCATATCTCACAACATAGCGCTTTAAGTCAATATACCTACAAGTATAAAGCTTTGAAATAAAATACGTTTCATCTTTGTCCGCCGTGGGGCATTTTCTCATATTAAAGTTCCCAATGTCCTTTATAAAATTCATAACATTTCATAAATTGTAGGCAATAGAAATCGTGTTAAAATTGAATGACTGGGCCTATTACGTTCATTCACGAGATATCTGTTCTGTGACAAAAAATACCAGGCGCGATCGAGTTATAGGTAGCGATATTTGCCTTTTACAGTATTATGGTATTTCGATGTTTTTGTATCGATTAATAAATTGGGAATCAATTTCTTTATACTGTGAAGTTGGTAACAGTTCTTATGCTTTTTTTGGTTCGAATCAAAGAAGTTTTTTGGTGGGGTTTAAACGTGCAATTTATTTTTTAATTCAATTAAAATATTTTTTTCTAGGAACATTCTGAAAACATTATGAATTTTCTTAAACTCGTTTTTTTTTTATTAATCTTCTTTATCATCCAGATCATAATCACTAATGACAAAAAACAAAGTTGTGAACTAAGTACTTAAAATATTTAGACTAAATACTATTTTTTGGTTTTCTTTAATTAACTTACTAATTTTATCACGTTAAATATTAATTTATTTGTGATGATGCAAGTAACTATCAAAATGAAAATTATAAATTGTTTCAACGTAATTTTAATAATATATTTACTTACCTTTTACAATAAATAATAATAAATAACGTGTGTACGTAATTCGAATGTGTTGATCATTTGTCGTTAGCAGGTAGTCAAATAAATAATTTAAAACAAGATTACCTACATATCTGTATTATACTTAGAAAAATATAAACGTACAAAAAAATAACATAATTAATTAACATAAGTAGTGAAAAAATATAAAGCAAAATCGATCGAAAATAGATTACACAATTTGATTTCAATTAATTTAAGTGATAAATTTTGTTTATACTATATTTTTTCATTACCATTTTTAAATCTATTTTCTTTTAATAGTTTCGTTTGTAAAGATAAATGGTTATTATGGAGTCTTGTCCATTGAAAAATACCCCATAAATCAACATCTAGCTTTATCAGTTAATTAAATAAATATATTAAACTAGCTTTCCGCCCGCGGCTTCGCCCGCGTGGAATTTTTTCTGTCACAGGACAACTTTATCGCGCGCGTCCCTGTTTCAAAACCGCGATAAAAACTATCCTATGTCCTTTCCCGGGACTCAAACTATCTCTATGCCAAATTTTATCAAAATGTGTTTAGTGGTATAGGCGTGAAAGCAAGACAGACAGACAGAAAGAGTTACTTTCGCATTTATAATATTAGTATAGATATAGAAGTATTAGATATGTATTAGTATAGATTATATTACAACTAAGGCTGGGTTGCACCGTCTTTCTTTACCTTGACAGATTTGTTAAAAACGTCAAAAATCTGTCAAAAAGCACCGGTTATCGTTAAAGTTAGGTGGTGCAAATCAGCCTAAATAATAGACTTGAGTGTAAAGTAAAAATAAAACAAAACACCAATATTATTATCATTAAAATGCCACTTTTGGTGGCACTGTAAAACTATCCTTATTATTTAGAAGCTTCGTTTGCTTTTAGCATACTCTCCTCGTTCATTATAATACACCATACCTATCAACCATTATCACCACCACAGACTATAAAGCGCTTGATTACGTCACCGAAATTCGAGTGGGCGGGGCCACCGGTAGGCGGGACGGGTGGGCGTGGCCTGCCGGTCATCGACCCGTATGAACAGGTGATAGGTATGTGTAGGTCTGCAATTCTATTTCTATATACTGGAGTACTGAGTATGGAAGCATACTGGTATGGAATTTTTAGACGTAGGTGTAAATTCCAGGATGGTATGGAATTCCAGGTATGTGACATTCTTGCCCTGATACGGTGGGGTGCGGTTGTTAATTAGAAATGTAGGAATGATCATTGTTAGCTGATTAAGGCTTGAAGACGTATTGTGACTGGGAATCTTTGATTAGTAATGGTGTCTGATTTTACGGGAAAAGATGGATTTGTGTGGTCTTTGAATTACACATATACCTTATAAAGGATTTGTTTTTAACTAATCAAATAAATATATGATTTGAATTAGTAATAAGCCACATAAAGTTTGTAATTCTGACTCATTCTCAACAAAAATCTACTCTAGAATCTTAGAGTGGTCCTAGTTGCCGGAAGAATAAATATATAAAAATTCAATCCAGCGACTTGGCCCGTGGACCAAACTAAAGGTGGGCCAAGTCGCTGGAAGACTCCTACTCCAAGCCATATTTTGGCAAGTTCAATAAATATTAATTTTAGTCTTAAATAAAACGTAACAAATCCTATAAGTTTATATTATATAGATATAAATTATGTACTGTTTAATTATTGTAATGAGATTGGATAGGATTGAATTTTTTTAATCCACATTATTATTGTTTTACATGATTTGACAGCTGAAGGACGGATTTGGAATAATTAAGATTGAATGAAGAAAACCGGTCTAAGTAGTAAATTCAAATGCTTGCAGCCCACAATATCTGACACTAACATAGTTTCGTGAACAAGGCTGGGTTGCACCATCTTACTTTAACTTTGACAATCGTCAAAAATCTGTCAAACTTCATACAAAAATCATTATTGTCATAGTTACGGTCAAAGTTGGGTGTTGCTACTCAGCCTTAGTTGTTTATCGCATACGTGCACAATTATAAAAACACAAAGCAATGTTCCTATCTTCCTATTAAAAAAAAAACATCTCTATCGCCACAATAAAGCATCTCAATTAAACATCAAAATATTTGATCGCCATTTTCTTTTTACAGATGGTGCGCGGGAAACACAACGTGAAGACCGCAATGTTATAGTCAAATATTTATTTTAATTAATTCAGTGCAATAAAACATATTAATTGTATATTTGATTGTTAATCACAACTAAAACGGGTTTCAATGTAATTGACGACTGCTTCGCGCATTTTTGTTATTATAACAATTAGTTTTGTTAAAAAATTGTTAATGCCATCGTGGTTTTAAATGAGATTAATGTATTTATCTTATTTGTTTGAGTTATAACATAAATAGTAACAAAAACTACATAATATGGACATTGAAGAATTAATTTCAAGTGATTCTTTAAACCTTCATTTAAATAATGTTTCGGACATACAAAGATAGTGGTTCTTTTGTGAAATGTGTACAAACTTATGATGAACATTGTGAACAAATGAACATAAAATTTGAGGGTTAAACTGGACAAGGGGGTACAATGTGGTTCATATGAGTGACTGTAGAGACCAGAGTTGTGAGATGTATACCACGTGGTACAGTAGGGGGGATGGGGGGATGCACCACCACCAAATGGGGCAGCTGTACCACCATGGCCCCCCCATGATCAAGACGGAGGCGGGGGTCAATAATGACTGCATGATGGCGGTGGATTATGCACCTCCTATTAAGGTAAGGTTTTCTCTGCTTTATTACTTTAATAGCATTTATTTTTATACATTAAGTATTTTTGAATAAGATGTCTCTTTATGTGAGTCTTAAACAATTAAGCAATTCAAAGTTGTTTTACAACCATTGGTCTATCACCGTCCACTCTTCGGGAGTTCGAGACAAGTAACACAAGGTGGACCGACGACCTAATAAAGGTTGCAGGAAGGCGCTGGATGCAGGCCGCTACCAACCATGCGATGTGGAAGTCATTGGGGGAGGCCTATGTTCAGCAGTGGATGTCCTATGGCTGAAATGATGATGACGAACACATTATATTGTCCCGAAGTGGTGGTAGGGCAAGCTATATTCGGGACCTGTATTATCGCCCTGGAAAGGGTCTAAGTACGGAATAAATGATTTGATTTTATTGGATTTCACTTGAACAGCGTAACACAGAAAATACCTATCACTATAGGCTTGTTATGGTTCCTTGAAAAATCAAAGCGCTGCTCCAATTTAGTCTTCACTGCAGAAGCATTTACCTCTCTAATTTACCAGAGGATTTGGTCTACATTCCTCCAAACATATTTGAAAGAAAGAAAAATTAGTCACACTGGAAGCCATATTACATAAATAATTACCTACCTACTTGTCATTAGCTTATTACTAACACTAGATTAAGATTATCATGTTACTAACACCTATGGATGTAATGTCTGAAATAAACGTTTTATTATTATTATTTTCTAAATTCTCATATCTCAGCTCGGGGCTGGTATTTTTAAAAATCATTTACGGGCATTGCCATTATTATTATTTATGTTTATTTGACAGCTAAAAAAAGTACAAAAACAATGACGAGAAAAGAGAAAAAAAGTGTTGCCAAAGAGGTCACCCACTCAGTATCATCTTGACAGTTGACATTTTACTGCCAAGTGCCAAGACACTGGTTTTCAGTGGGTACCTTGTACGCAGGGGCAAAAAGATTCAAATAATAAAATAAATTCAAATAATTAAAATTCACATTAAAATTATTTCCCCCTTACTCACACCTCTTACGACATCCACGTCCTGTTCTACTCTGCCGGAACGACATAGCTGCATTTAAGCTGCAACAACAACAACAACACCAGGTGCGATTGCGGTCAAATACCTGCCTTGGATAACATAGAAGCAAAGCACTTTATTCAGCATCACTATTGTAGTTAGTAGTGTACCTACATACAACGAAGTCGTGTTAGTTTGACCATTTATAACTCAAAAACGGTTGGACAGATTTTGATGAAATTAGATACGGAGGCTGACACTTTGGATCAACATAATATTATAGGCTACCTTTAACCAGACTTTCCAAAAAAGGAGGGTAATGTTTTAGTGTATCAAATCTAATCGCCATTTTCCACAATTGACACCTCATGTCACACATTGTCTGGCCAGTACCAGTACGGAGTTCACCGGGTCAGCTAGTATTCAATAAAGTGTAGAGTGTAAGGATATCCATTTCAAAGTCTCAGCAGTAACAAACTTGACATCCCGTCGGATTCTGAGTAATTTACAGCAATTTATGTTCCCATTGTATTGTCTCAATCATTGTGTGATTAATATCAAATGAAATGAAGGTAGTAGGGCATGAAATCAGGTAATCAGTCTGAATATCCTTAATACCATTTAACATTTAAAACTTTGGACGTGTGGTGTTACATGGTTAAGTTCCAGTTGTAACTGTTCTAAGAAGAAAATGTGAAGAAGATTAAGAATAATGTTCTAGATTTTGAGGAAGGGAAATCTAGTTTTTCATAGGACTCTTCATTAGTTCTCAAAAATGGAGAATCTAGATTCTAGATGTATCTTGATTAAGTGACAATCAACGATTTATGTTTTTTATTGTAAATTACTTAAATGCCACCGCTTCGACCATTATGGTGAGCCCAGTTGTAACCTTGTAACGCAAGCATAATTTTAGCTTAGTACCTACGAGGGGATAACGGGACTATTAGTGATTTGTGCAATACAAATTACTTATTTACATCCTCTACCAGTTAACCTTTAGGCCAAACAGAGAACTTGAATATTATTTAAAATATCACCAGCTTTCCCAACAAGTTTGTATTTCTCTCTAATCCTATCTGGCTTACAGTCTATGTCGCAAGTTTCAATCAGAAACGGATCAGGTCCATGACACCGACACCCGTGCCATCGCCAGAACCCCACAAAAACCCATGAAAAAAGCAAAGCTACCTGTTTATATTACTCCAAAAGCGTTACGCACGAACGCTTGCGATCTTCCACGGCGCAGGCGCAGCATCCGCGGTCGTTTTTCTAAAGTCTATTACTATAGGGTACCGTAGTACAAGGCCTTAATATTATAAATCATGCTAAGGTCCCGTTTTCCAAGTACCAAGTAACTACAGTCTATCTGTGAACTTAATCTGAATGTTAGCGTTCAAATCATGAAGGAACAAAGCACACTTATCAACCCACAAACGGATCGTAACCTTATCAACTCGAGGCTTCTGCTTTCCAGGTTGGTAAGTGTGCTATGACCTGTATTCAGTACTCAAGCCCTTTCCAGGCTAAGAAAGAAAGAAAGAAAACCTTTTCCAGGTTTAGTTCAAATACAGCATTAAAGATTCACACGACAATAATATAGCCCAACCGTGTCGGCATCGGAAAGCCGACTACCCAGTACGATCTTCGACGATTTTGATTCAAGCTGTTAACCTGTGACTTATTGTCGTTTTCTATCCATGCCCAAAAGCCAATCAGATTCACCTCCAACTACAAAAACAAAAACCTACGGGACCCCACACTATCACCATCTTCACCCTTCACCCATCTCAAAAGTCAATTTTACTTCCTCTTACAATAAAAACGATCACGTCTCGGCTACGTGAGTAATCATCTAGTTAGCTGTTGACTTAGCCACCTGTCGGTTGAATGGAGTCCATTCATTCCGAGTGAATGGGTTCGGCTCCCGACGCGTGCTCATTCATGGTCCAGAGGATGAAGCAAAAAGTCTCAAGGTTTAGGGAATAAGGAGTCATCTGAACTGAACGAACATTGAGGCCGGAGGATTCAGTTGGTTACAAATATTAAGTTAAAACCATGATCATAGCGTCCAGATCCGACCCTGGTTTCTATAGACCTTCAATTTTTATTGGCAGCCAATCTGTCTGCGTCGGCACCCACAAGGTGAACCGACGACCTCACAAAAGTTGCAGCAAGGCGCTGGATGCACGTCGCTACCATCCGGTTAATATGGAAATCATTGGGGGACGCCTATGGTCAGCAGTGGACGTCCTATGGCTAAAATGATGATGATGATGAATCTGGATACACAGTAGGAACCAGAGGTGGGAATAGTCCCATGGTCACCATGGGTCACGCACAACCTTTATGCTGAGCGACTTTTTTAACTCGATTTAAATTAAAGAAAGTCATCTAGTTACCTGTTCTCTTAGCCACCTGTCGGTTGAATGGAGTCCATTCATTCCGAGTGAATGGGTTCGGCTCCCGACGCGTGCTCATTCATTCTCCAGAGGATGAAGCAAAAAATGCGGAGTTTTAGGAGTAAGGGACTCATCTGAACTGGGAAGGATTTGGATGCAGTTGGATAATTTCATTTTCAAGGTTTAGGGAACAGGAACTCAGAGGCAGCAGAATTTAGATGCAGTTGGTAACAAACCATGATCATAGCGTCAAGACAACGACCCTTTCCATGGGCCTTCAGTAGTTGGGTTTTAATTGGCGGTCAAGCTCAATGCAGCTTCATCATAGGATCTTAAGTAGGAGTAGATCATAGGATCTACATCTTGGCTATACAACAGCTTTGCAACAGTGAGAGGAGAGAGAGCGTGAGCAGGAAATAGTCACAAATGCGGAGTCATTTTCCATTGCCTCAATTCCTCCTCAATCATAACATTGCCCTACAGCCAATAAGGGCTGAGCAGTAAAGAAAAATGTTGCAAAAACGGGAAATAGGAATAATTTAATTTTACGCGTACTTACCTACCTTCGAAGTTGCAGGCAATACAGCTAGTAGTCAATATTTCATCACCATCATCATCATTTCAGTGATAGGACCTCTGATCGATTGGTAGCGGCCTGCGTCAATATTTGTAATTGAATTTCTTTTACCTTCGCTATAAATTCGTGGTGAAGTCACGTTGAAAAACATAAATAAAACTTCAGCGTGCGTGTGTACTAATGCAATAGAAAATCAATTTCATAATCGTCAAGGCATTTAACACGTCGGCTGCCAACTTGACCATTGACGGGCATCGCATGTAGCTGATGTGTTAATACGCTAATTATAGTAGCCGTAAAATTCTTGCAAAGGTACGTCAAAAATAAGCGAGTGTTTAAATGATGACATTGTAATTGATCCCAAAGATTTGTTTTCTTTTGAGTCGCCGTATGTTATGATCTGGCTCAATCAGACGAATAAAGGATTAACTTTATGAAGCACAGAATGATGCCAAGATTATCTAAAGAAATCTGTTTTCGGAAAATTACTTTGCAAACTAGCTACGTTACTTCCAATTTCCAGAACACAAAACAATGCTGTTAACATAAGGGTAGTTCTACTCACGGTGGAATTATTTAGGACCATAAAATGAATATCCAGTTTTTGTTAGTAATCAGTATAAACAGTGACTAAAGACCGAGAATATACTACAACATATCCAATTTTTAACGGGCCAGACAAAATTATGATAAATATTGATTTTATAGCGGTTTTTCTATTTTAGATGGACAGGGAAGTGAGAACATATACAGGATAGTGAAAATTTAACTGAAAGATGCATTTTAGTTTATAGTCTTTATTCTAAAAATAATAAAAAATACTTTTATGTGCATCATAAAGGTCCACTATCAATTGAACATGGAACTCATTTAGGTTGCTTCTTTTTCCGTCACCTGATCTCTTTGACTTTTCCCTACTATTCGTATCTCCTTATATTATCTTCCTCTTCTTTCCTCGACACTTTTCTTCGACTGGAAACAATTCGTTAGTATCTATTTTCGGCATCTCCAGCAATCCATCAGGATCATCAATGTTCATTCAGTCCCAGTACACTCGTAAGGTCAACCAAGTCTGATAAATCAAAATACAGGTGTTGCGGGCATTACTGGTCTCAGTTTCAGATTCAGTTTAAGCGTCATCAACATTTGCTTTCATGGAAGAATATTTTACGATGCCTATTTGGAAGCGCTCGCACACGTTACTGCAAAAACAGCTAAAAGTTTGTATAGAGTCAAGCAAGTCAAAATGGAGTATCCAGTTTCAGTGGAGTGTATGCATTTGCCTGCACTTAGTGTATTTGTAAAATACCTTTATATGGCAGTAAGTTTTGCTGGTTAGTCGACATTAACTTTTCCATTTTCTTCGTAAACCCAGGGAAATGATACACAGGGAAGTGAGATTTTTGGTGTATTTTGCCAAAATCATGAATTATATAAACTTCATATCAAATTTAATATTATCAGTCAATGGACGCAAGCGAGTTTGACAATATTGTTTCATAATTGCCCTAAAATTATCTAAAATACTGTTATAAATACGTAACAGATGAGTGAGAAGTTGTCTGGCCCAGACACGACAGACGATGATAACAGCGTAGCTGCGTCTAACTGACTGACGATTTGGGCGAAATAAACGTTTTACTAGGCGAACTTAACTGCATACTTAAATACATAAGAACGACAACGTGGCTTACCCTTTGTTTTGTTACAGATTTTAACGTGTTTATAGGTGGCAGGGAAGTGATACTTAATTCGTGTCGCCTTTGTTCAGCAATCAAAAAATTATGTAAATAGGGAATTCAAACATAATCCATATTTTTGACTAATTATATTTTTACATATTTTTTATTGTGATTTACATCATGAATTCTGGAATGTCACCCCACAGGGAAATGAGAATTTTTCCCATTTGAAGCCATTTTTGTCTGGGATGTTTTTATTAAAACGTGTTGAAATTCAGTGACCAAGTACTATGTGAGTTAAACTTTATTAATACCCTAAAACGAGAACTATTAATTGGTAATTTAAGGAGCTGCAAGTTGAGCCCCGTAAAATTCCCTGATTTGTAGAACTACCCATAATAGTTATGGCAATAGATAAGCAAGATGGTAGTATCTAGACAGGCGAACTTAGAACAGGCCCTACCACCAACCAATTACAATAACAATCAGTGTTTTTTTTTTCATTTTCGGATGTCATCCTGAACTTCGAAGTAAGAAGAGAAAGTTCGACTCTATAACAACTATGCCGTAATGGTGTTGCGGTTTAGACAGCTATAATGTCTGTCTTAGATCTGTTACAAAAAGTATTTATTTCTTACGGAAATACAAAACAATAGGTTAAACGTACCTACCTACTTCGGCCTCTATAAAAACTGGCCTGCAATACTAAAAACACTGCATACTTACATTTTTAAACTTAGATTGTTTATAAACTTAAAGATGTAAAATAAAGAGATACTTTTGCAGACAAGGGCCAATATACATTTTATTTTTCCTTCCCTACTGGGCTTATTTGAGTTATTTGACACAATTTTCTTAGCCAA
Source organism: Ostrinia furnacalis (assembly GCF_004193835.3). Taxonomy (NCBI): domain Eukaryota; kingdom Metazoa; phylum Arthropoda; class Insecta; order Lepidoptera; family Crambidae; genus Ostrinia; species Ostrinia furnacalis. Next base: position 236,835 of record NW_021132285.1, on the reverse strand, counting down.
GCAAACCCACACTTGCCCAAACAGACTAATCCCCCCCCTATATTAGACAGCATCGTTAGACAGATTATAAAAATCTCCGGCGCCCTGACGTTGATGTATGGCAGCGACATCCCGCGGTTCGAAAAAACACTGACGAAAATAAATGTGAAGTGAAGTTCACTGCGGATTCGACGGAATTCAATTGCATAAAATAACGCACTAAGTTTAACTAAGTTTAAGCACAGAATACGGCTTAAGAATTCTCATTAATGGATCATTATCTAGCCCAGACATGACATGGTTTTTCGGTGTTATGTATTATAGGAGGCCTTTGTCCAGCTGTGGGCTTAACTGAGCAGATAAAAATGGTATTGTGTATTATATCAGAATTATTTATCCGCAAATTTCAATGCACAATAGGTAAGGAGTTAAGGACGAACGACAAATTGTGCTAAAAAATAAATAAAAATGTATTTACGAAGATCTCCGAGATCCGAGGAACGCAGATTTTCATCATTGCCTAATATCTCGAGGCGCTAGTCTTAATCAAAAACACATGCCTTCAATTTTCAGCCTTTCTATTTAACGTCACTGAAGCCATCCTACTACGAGTATGAACAAGACGTGTAAAATGCATCCTAATTATGTTAGATAATAGTATTTTCATAGCAAAACCATGCGTGATGCATGCACCAGTGATGCGACTTACGAGTACGCCCGTATTAAATACAAACATTACTCTGAGGTCTCACAGTTCGCGTGGACGCACAGGGCGACACACGAACCAATCACAGAGCTCTATTCAACGCTATGCGTTCGATTTGCTGCCTCACTTAAGCAAGCATCGTTTGTGAATACAGGCGTTAAATTCTTAGAGGTAAATTCCATTATATTGATTGTCCCTATAATGCCACCGTCAATTTGGGTCAGTGCAAGCTTTGTCTCGGGAATTAGGATGTGTGGGACGATCGGGACGCCCGTGACGTCATTAATCACTATAGGGGGCGCCACTGTGGGGTGGGAAGGCGTATATGTGACATTGTTTTGGTGGTAGCGCCATTTAGCGCTATAGATTGAGGTGTGGAATAAGAATTGTGATATCTTATTTTAGGGAGAGATTGTTTTGATGAATTCCTTCGGTCGTTCGTTTCAGTTAATGACGTCCACTGCTGGACAAAGGCCTCCTTCAAGGATTTCCATATCGACCCGTCCTGCGCTGCCCGCATCCAGGCTCTTCCCGCGACCTTCACCAGATCGTCGGTTCACCTGCCCAATGCTACGTCTTATCATCATTATTTTAGGCCATAGTTTAGGACGTCCAATAATAAACATTGTAAGAGCTAAAACTGATCAATTTATAAAGAACAACACCGATAGTCTTGAAAAAATATTTTAACCCTTAAATTGTTTTTGTCCGTTTTAAAGGACATGTCAAATAATTGCTTACAGAATCTAAATTAAATCAATTTATCGACTTTCAAGGCATATTTTATAAAAAGCATGATATTCTATGTGAAACACGGGGCTGTAGTTCAATAAAAAGCCGCGAGTTTTAAAAATAAAGACAGTTGAATAAATGCAATAGCAATGTCAAGTTTTCACTCTTGATAAATGTGGCAATACTGTAGGTATTACACTTGTTCTTGTGCTTTATTGATTGATTTTAGAATATTAACGAATAAAACTGACGGTTATTGCCAAAACTGTAAAAAATTATCGATTTTTTTCCATTCATTTCAAGGTTACAAATGTTATGTCACTTAAAACGGACAATGCCATGTATCAGTAATAAATACTCATGTTGATTTTTAGACATTTTTACCCAATTTCCCCCTTTTAGGGGTTGAATTTTGAAATAACCTGAAACACGTGTTTATACATTTATCGATAGGAATGTATCCTGTAAAGTTTCGAATTGAATAGTGTAACTAATTTTGTTTCGCCCTACAAACTTTGGACCTCCATTTCACCCCCTTAGGGGGTAATTTAGAAAAAATCCGTTCTGATAACACCCCTAGACCCTAATAAGGAACCTACATGCCAAACTTTGTGTCTTTATACCCACCGGTTTGGGATTTATGTTGATAAATCAGGCAGCCACTTTCTGTTTTTATATGTCAGGGTATTTTTTGATAAATTTATGTAAAATCAACAATAAATAGTCCAGATGGATTGCAAAAGGCGCTGGATTAGCCAGAGGATGATTATCAGGGATTCCTGTATTGTTATTAAGAAAAGTTGTTTTACGTTTGTTTTTCTAAACTGGCAATGTCCGCCCTAAGTGACATGGTTGTAATACTAAATAATTGGCAATGTCCGTTTTGAGTGACATGTCATAACTTCTATACTAATTGAAATTTTTTCAAAATGTAAATATTTTTTTCTTGATCTATCAAAACAATACCTAAATCCCAAATTTGACCATTTTTGAAGCAAGGGTTCAATGAGTGCCAATTTAAGGGTTAAATATCATTATGAAATACTTTTACTGGCTGGCTGTGCTGTCATTCAAAAATGCATTAGATCATTACAATAACTATAGATATAGCTATCTATAGAAATAATATTTAGATATACCCGCATAATCATTCTACATAATGATAGTAAGTACCTAGTATTAAATAAAACAGGTGTTTGTAGCAGGTGTAGATTGTATAGTAATGTTTATAAATGTATGGAGATTATTATTGCTAGAATCAGATAAAGGTAATTAAAACGACAGTTCATAGATTAATCGTTTTATTTCTTTATTTTTACTTGTTATCTGGGTATTTCTCATCGCCACGGTTCTCATCGTCACCTTCGTGGCAAATTTTATTTCTAACTTATTTCAACTTTTTGTAAACAAAAATTGTAGCTCTTGATGTGAAGATTGTATTCTCAGTAAATCAGTCAAATAGTGAGTCTCGTTAGGAAGCTTTAACGTTTTGAATTTTTTGATGCCACGAAAGAGCAATATTTTTTTCAAACTTTACTACTGTAAATGTCTCTTAAGTGTTTATAAAACATATACCTATTTTGTCTTATTTTCATAGATAAATTGCAATAACATAATATAAATTGGTACCTACTTAAATACAAGATAAAATTTTACCGATAACGTCACCTACTAAGTTACAAGATTCTACGCAATTGGTTTTAAGGGTGATACTGGTGGCATTCTGAAATGCTAAAGAAGCAAAAAAAGGATTATCAGTACCAGATTATCAGTCAATAAAAAAGAACTCTAACTGATTATCAGTCCCTCAACAAAAATATATTTTTTACTAGCTGACCCCGCGAACTCTGTTCCGCCTTAAAGGCAATAAATAAGCCATCGCAATTTTTCCTTATTTGCTCACCGTTTAGACCTACCCTGGACTACGACAAACATTTTAAAACCAAAATCAGCTCTATCGGCCCAGCCATTCTCGAGTTTGAATCAGACTAACGAACAGCAATTCATTTTTATTTATATAGATTGAGGCCAGAGGGCCTCTTATTTTTGTTGTACAACTTTTAACTCAAACTTCAGATTAAATTTATCTTACAAACAGATACACAGTCACATATACAGACATACATACAGTCATACAGACAGACAGACAACAAAAACACGAGGCACTTATTTTTTGATTGATGTACTGAACTCTACTTACCACGTATAATTTATTAGTTACTAGCTTTCCGCCCGCGGCTTCGCCCGCGTGGAATTTTGTCTGTCACAGAANTATGTTAATGACTTACCCAAAATAACTAATCACACGTGCATATTGTTTGCTGATGACACCACTTTTATATTTAAATGTACTAACAAAGAAACATATGAATCCGAAATAAATAATTCTATTAATACTATCATGACATGGCTTAATGCAAATAAACTTAAACTAAATATTGACAAGACACAATTGATACAATTTAAAAATTATAAAATGAAATCTATTAACATGAATATCAAGTATCAAAACTCAGAAATAAAAACTGTAGAATCTAATTTGTTTTTAGGGATTAAAATTGACCAACACCTAAACTGGAAATCCCATATCGAACATATTTGTACAAAATTAAATCGATTTGTATTTGCCCTAAAAAGACTCAGGAAAACAATCTCGCAAAAAGCAGCTCTCGCCGCTTATCATGGCTATGTGTCANAAACAGATACACAGTCACATATACAGACATACATACAGTCATACAGACAGACAGACAACAAAAACACGAGGCACTTATTTTTTGATTGATGTACTGAACTCTACTTACCACGTATAATTTATTAGTTACTAGCTTTCCGCCCGCGGCTTCGCCCGCGTGGAATTTTGTCTGTCACAGAAAAACTTTATCGCGCGCGTCCCTGTTTCAAAAACCGGGATAAAAACTATCCTATGTTCTTTCCCGGGACTCAAACTATCTCTATGCCAAATTTCATCAAAATCGGTTGCGAGGTTTAAGCGGGAAAGCGTAACAGACAGACAGACAGACAGACAGACAGACAGACAGAGTTACTTTCGCATTTATAATATTAGTTGGGATTAAAATATTGTAAAAACATAAACACCAGTTACCATATTTTTATTTTATTTTTTTATTTCACTATGTAAAGAAATGACTGATACTATATTCACTATGTAGTTTAATTTGGTGAAATAAATAAATAAAATTTTAAAATAAACCAAAGCAAGAAATCACTTTCGTGGCCTAAAATCACCTTCGTGTATAAAACACCACGAAGGTGATGCCACGAAGGTGACGAAAATTTTAGTTTTTTATGAATTATCCTAAAATTTGAATTTAACGGTTCAAGTCGAATACCACACAAATAAGTCTAACATGTTAAGTTTTCAATGGCCTAAGTTTCAATTAAATTCTTTAAATTTTAGAGGTAGAAAATATTGTTCAAGCATGCGACGGTATGTCTATGGATAATCACAAAAAGTCACGTATTTTTTTTGCGGAGCGACGACCGGCCTATCTCACCTCCCCAATGGCCGGAGCGCGACTGACGTTAACCGAATAGAACGCTGTGATTGGTTGCTGATGTTCGGTTTAACGGCAATCTTGTATTATTACTCAAAATTTTAGGTAACTAAAATCGTGTGACCAACGTATTTCGCTTTCTCAATTCTAAATAATTATAAGAAGATATTTTTTTGACTATTGTGTGGAAAGTATATTTAATTACGATGATTTTAGTATATGCTACACACAAATTGAATGAAAATTGTGAATGCAGTAACAAAATGTTTCAGCGTAACCGAAGGTGTGACACGATGAGAACGCGAAAAATGACCCCGTTTTTTATCGTTTCATGTGATTTTTTCGTATTATTTTTGCTTCTATTACGATAAAATTTATTTTGTATGTAGCTAAATAGATATTTTATCATCTGATTTCAAAGTTATTGTTCTAACTTATACCGTTTATGAACTATTATTGTGTGACCATCAAATTTGAGTGTAAATGAGAAGTACCCATCTACTTGCAATTACTTGTATTGGGTTTAAAAAAATATTTGAAAATATTAAATTGTCGATTGTTTCTTCAATTGTTGGGGTTGTAACAGGTGAGATCAAACCCTGATGTTATATTTATAGATAACCAGCTATAGTCAGCGTTCTATTCCACTTTGAACACCTGGATTTGACCACCCAGGTGATCAAACTGGACTCCAAGCGACACTTTACTGTCCTTTGATCACCCATGGATAAGAAATCCACTTTGATCACCTAGGTGATATTATCCATGGGTGATCAAAGGACACCAATGTGTCACCTAGGTGATCTTACCCATGGGTGATCAAAGGACACCAATGTGTCTCCTGGAGTCCACTTTGATCACCTGGGTGATCAAATCTAGGTGATCAAAGTGGAATAGACCTAGTCAGCTGACTGAATTACATTTTTTGCACAATCTTATCGATATTTTTGAAAAACATCTCTTTTAATATCAGTGTTAGTTACAGCATACGTATCCCTCTTTAATCTAGTGCTACTTACAGCATTACACACGACAGTAAGCAGCAAATGCAGCAGGATAAACGTCGGTGCCCGCCGGAATTACATCGGCGCCGCCGAACGCCGGGGGACGCCGGGAATTTAACGGGACCGTCAAACCCCACATGACTAATTGTGGAACTTTGGAAAAGTACGACTGTGACGAAGTAAGCCGTAAACGAGAGAGTGTCATTTTTACGGCGAGAATTTAGTATTTAGGCGACATCAGCTAAATAATGTGCCAATGCTTTAGGCATCGGACTGCTAGTTTGATTCCCGTGTGACTATTGTGATAAGCATACGTTTAAGATAGGAAGAACTGCGAAATCATTATACGGGACTAGCTATTACCGTCGTCTAGTTTAACCTCTTTTGTAGTACTACTGCAACTCCTGTATAGCCAGGGTCTACAGTTGAGTAGTCTACGATTTTAATCAGAAGAATCGAAAAAATCTAATTCTTTATAAGACTTAACTATGAGTATGTGCCTACTTTAATTTTAACTCCCTACATAGAATACGTTTGATGTATTACTAGTAGATTCAAAATTGTAACCCTGTTTAATGGACATATCCCCGGAAATGCCATATCAATGAAAGGTCTTGACTGATTGGGCGTAGACTGGAAAATAATTTCCAAAACGAAATGTGGACATATTTTATTTTTAGAAAAAATATTATGGCAAAGCTTCACTTACGTGCTCCCTTGGGTGAGTTTTGGAAGATCTTTTCTTAGCGGTTTGCCTACTTCATAATAACTATCTGCGTGCCTTTCAAAGTGCAGTGATTTGAACTGTGTTGAACTGATCTAAATAATAATAAATAAATAAAACGTTTATTGCCAGTAAAACGAAATACATAAAGTCCTTATATCTAGCGGATACCGCACTAAGCAAAGCTTGTGTCGCAGTCTGTCTCTCATTAATTAATGCTTCTCTTTTCTATTATTACAGATTACTTACTTATTATTTTGTTACATTCTCGAATGTTCATTAGCTTACAGAGAGTCCTCGCCCTCAATCCTCTTACCTCAAGAGGAGTCCACATATTAATGATGCGGGCCTGCGGCTGATGCTGTTGTCTTCAAATTAATTGTCTCGTGTGTTTTGTTTTGTTATTGTAACAATTGTACGTTTTATTTTGAAAATGTATACGTATTACTTATTATAACATTTTTCTTTGTTTCTTCACTTTGACACCAACTAGGTACATAACTTGTAATGAGTGTAATGACATAAGTACTAAATGTAGAATGTACCTAACATACGTTTTGTAGAATTTGATAGAGCTCGTGAAGCAATTAATTTCAGGATCAGTATTTTTTTTTGTTATTTTGTATTTAGAAGTAATCGAGTGAGATTACTTACCGTTTTCAATCTGTGGATTCCTCATCAATTTTTCATAATAAATGATAATTAATCTCACTCGATTATTTCTAAACTATACAAGATATGAAAAAACTAGTTACTGATCCTGAAAGTGCTTCCAGTTTATTCTGTAACCTGCTATTGTTACCATTTGAAAGAGCTCGTGAAGCACCTTCAGGACCAGTTTTTCGATACCTTCTATAGTTTAGAAATAATCGAGTGAGATCACTTATCGTTTCCACCCTGTATATATGTTACGGCTAAAGATAGATGTGAACATAAACTTAAGATTAGCCGGCTAAACTTAAGTTTATCTTCGACGAGGTGCTAATGTTAGTTTCTTCTATCTTTAGCCAGCTAAACTTAAGTGTAACCGCAGGCCCTTGGCTAAAAATGTAGAAGGAAATGGAAAAGGAAACAATGTAATAATGTTTTCTATTTTGACACGAAAACTTTATTAAAAAATAATCACTTTCATTACACATACTTTTATGTACCTATGTAGGTACTCAAAATTACAATTATTACAATAACAAAATATTAATTACTTAAAACAATATCTAGGTACCTACATAATCATTAAAATAAAATAATAAGGAACCATTTGGTCATTACAGAATCTTCTGTAGGTAGGTATTTAAAATTACAAAATAAAACTTCTTCAGTGTTAATTACTTAAAACAATATCTAGTCACAATTGTTAAATAATATGGAGCTATTCGTTGTCTCCCCACCGCCCCCTCAAGCCCTCCGCCGGCCTGGCGCGCCCATCGAATACATTTTTAGCCGTATCGTTTTGGCTAATGTGCACATTAGCCGGCTAAAGATGGAATATCATGACGCAAACTAACATGTTATCGAACCATGAAACTGGCCAAATTATATCATTTTCNATCAAACTTCTATTGCTCGTAACTCAGTTCAGACTGAGTTTAGAGGTATACATGCCATAGTAAGTTTGGTTTATTACACTATTTTGTAATCAAAAAACAAAGTTTGGTCGATGGCCGCGCGAAAAAAAAAAGACGCCACTCTCCATACAAAATCTGGCATTGCCATTTATTGACACCATCGATTACAATAAGCACTATCTATGTAAGACTAAGTATCCAAATATATTACCTAAAAAACCAGGCTACAGGTCACGGGGAGCCAATGCTAGCCACAGGCCGGGAACGATTCCTTTCTACTTCAAAAAAGTTAGTAAAACTAAAGAACCATGTAATACAAATTTTCCTGATCAGGGTAAACTTGAACCACGTAAAGGCATAATTCCTTATTATTTTAATATAATTCCAAAATAAGTAAGTAGCCAGAGAAATAAGTGTCAGCTTTTTCGTTAAATCCAACAATAGGAACAACTATTTTCGTCTTCTCCATCAAAATATAGCAGGTGTATTGAACAAAATTGACAATATAGACTTGACACTCTAAGAATTATCGCAATCAAATAAAACTATAGACATCTTATGTTTATGTGAAACATTTATACAGCGAAATTGCGAGGCTAATTTAGTACTACAGGGTTACTGTCTGGCTGCCTCATTTTGTCGCCCCAATCAAAGACGAGGAGGCGTTTGTATCCTCGGCAAGGAAGGGCTGGAATACAAAACCGTCGGTATTGCTAACCAACTCGCTTGTCCCCACCACTTCGAATGCTGTGGTATAGAAATAACACAGCAAAACTTAGTAATTATCTGCATTTATAGAACACCAAATAGTAATATCGATATATTTTTTGTTAAACTAAATCAACTTCTAAACAGCTTCACAAATCAGAAAACTTGTAAAAAAATTATTATTTGTGGAGACTGGAATATCGATATTCTTAAACATAGTAAACATAGTTGTGAACTATTGGAAATATTGGAGAATCACGATATTTCCATTCACATAAAAACTCCTACTAGGAATAAATCCTGTATAGACCAGGTGGCCAGCAACATAAGCAGGGTAAATTCAGAAGTTATAAAACTAGGTCTATCGGACCATGAAACTGGCCAAATTATATAATTTCNATCATTTTCCTCTTGTAAAAAAGCTAAAGTTACAAATTGGTGTGAATCTCGCAGAGATTACAGTAGGGAAAACATGGGAAAATTTGTTCAATGTATTTCTAGCCTGTCTTTTTCTGAGGTTTACGAACAGACCAATATAAATGCGGCTTATGACTCATTTTATAAATTGATTATTCTGTTTTATGAATTATGTTTCCCGATAATTAAACTTAAAAGAAATAACCTATCCAATAAAAATAGGTGGAAAACAAAAGGAATAAAACAGTCAAGTATTACAAAAAGGAAACTTTACCTGACATACAAATATTCAAAAACTAATAAAATGTTACATAAAAAAAAATATAAAAATTATTGTCACCTCTTAAAAAAGTGTATATATAAATCCCAACAAAAAAGCAATATACAGTACATTTTAAATAGTGATAATATTTGTAAAGCAACATGGAACACAGTAAATTCAACTATAAATAAAATTAATCAAATAAAGAACATTGACGCAATTAAATTAAATAACAAAACAATTACTAACCCTGACATTATAAGTGAATTATTTAATGATTTCTTTATTGACCTAATTGACATTGACTATCCAAAACAATTGACTAACAATACTTTGCATACAGGTATAGATACTAATCCAGCTACCATATTTCTGCAACCCACAGAACCAGAGGAAATTATAAAAATAATTAAGGGATTAAAAAACACTAATTCAATTGGGTATGATGAACTGAATACAAAAATATTAAAGTCATGTGCTCATAGTATATCTGCTCCACTGAGTTTTCTAATTAATCTCTCATTTGTTGAAGGAATATTTCCTGAACAACTGAAAATTTCAGTAGTTAAACCAATTTATAAAAAGGGGAACGAACAGGAACTTAACAATTACAGACCTGTTACTTTAATTCCTGTGGTATCAAAAATATTCGAAAGAGCTATGTATACTAGACTCAATAAATTCATACAAAAATATGGGATCTTAACCGAAAACCAATTCGGCTTTCGGAAAAACAGATCAACAACTCTGGCTTGCTTTAATCTTATTAGAGAAATAACAGAAAGTATTGACAAAAAAAGACCAGTGGTTGCTCTTATGCTGGATATGACGAAGGCATTTGATCTTCTTGATCATGAAATATTATTAGGGAAAATTGAAAAATACGGGATAAGGGGCACTGCTTATACGTGGATAAAAACTTACTTAACAGGACGTAAACAATGTACTGAAGTAGCCCGTCTGACAAGTACACGGCAAGTAAACGTACTCACCAAGGAATTACATCGATCAAAATTCAGACTTAACTACCGCGGAATCCCTCAGGGAAGTATTTTGGGGCCCTTAATCTTCCTATTATATGTTAATGCCTGACCAGGAACATAAAAACCCTCGCCATGTTGCGGAAAACTAATGGTACTAATTTCTTTTAATGGCAACAGTAACTGAAAACTTCATTGACATGTCACCTTGCATGTCAGTCTATTGTTGTCAAAGTGTAAACAAACTTTATTTTAAATGTTTGCAATTGATTTTGTGAATTAAATTGCTAAAATATTTTTATAGTCGTGAAAGAAAAGTGGTTCACGATGTGTTAATGTATTTGTCGAAGAGAAATACTAAGGGTTCGGACAATATTTTCATTGAATAATGTTTCCGACAAAGGTTGTCAAATTGACTGACATGTTTATCGTATAGTACATTCGACGAGGTGTTAATGTTAGTATCTTCTATCTTTAGCCGGCTAAACTTAAGTGTAACCGCAGGCCCTTGGCTAAAAATGTAGAAGGAAATGGAAAAGGAAACAATGTAATAATGTTTACCTACTATTTTGACACGAAAACTTTATTTAAAAATAATCACTTTCATTACACATACTTTTATGTACCTATGTAGGTATTTAAAATTACAATTTTTACAATAACAAAATATTAATTACTTAAAACAATATCTAGGTACCTAATCATTAAAATAAAATAATAAGGAACCATTTGGTCATTACAGAATGTTCTTTAGGTAGGTATTTAATATTACAAAATAAAACAAAATAAAACTTCTTCAGTGTTAATTACTTAAAACAATATCTAGTCACAATTGTTAAATAATATGGAGCTATTCGTTGTCTCCCCACCGCCCCCTCAAGCCCTCCGCCGGCCTGGCGCGCCCATCGAATACATTTTTAGCCGTATCGTTTTGGCTAATGTGCACATTAGCCGGCTAAAGATGGAAAATCACGACGCAAACTAACATGTTATCGAACTTTAGCTGCTTCTCGAAGCTAAACTTAAGTTTAGCCGGCTAATCTTAAGTTTATGTTCACACCTATCTTTAGCCGTAACATATACATATAATATCAATAGAGCAGTCCAGCTAGACACAGACTGAGGTCATTTTCTTGCAGACAATGAGGGTTAGCCACAAAATTGCAAATAAAACTGATCTTCTCCACTCATCCTCAAGTGCCCCAACTACACACATACTAAATCACATCTCGTAATATCTCACACTTCCCAATTCCCTCAAATCGAAATCTGAGTACCTTTCCATCACATACATACGGGGTGTAACAAACTTATAAGCAGACACTAAAATGTCAGTGGGTTTAAGAATAAGAATAAGAAAAACTTTATTTGACACAAAAAGAAAATAAAAAACAGAACAAAGAGACTTAAAACTATACACGCATATTTTTGTGCCAAAAAGGCATTAATCGATTGTAGAGGTTTGTTTTTAAGTTAGTGAGGAAATATTGTGCTTAGTTTCAATTATCGCTACCAAAGCCTCGCCACCAAAAATGTCAACTAACCTACAAATATATCTAAGTGTAAAATCAAGTAACTTAAAATTACTGTAGATTCCGTTCTACTGTGTGTGTGTCCGTAGTACTGTGAAAAAAGTTCATAAATAAACAATATTTTTTTCATTTTCTTAAATATGAAAATAGTTCGTAATTTAAATGGGGTCAATTCGGGAAAGAAAATTTACAAATCGGTTTATAAATAGCGGAGTTTTCATGTAACAAAGATACAGCCAAATTAAGAACCTTCTTTCATATATTCCGTTAAAAAACCAATGATATCGAATCCCATTCCGCTGCTTAACTTTTTGCCCTGTCCCTTACACCCTGTATGAAATTCCCTTTAATAAGGCCCCGACAAATCGTCCCCATCTGACTGTCTTACACAGCCTCGCTATAAATCGGCTAGATGACGGTACGTCAACGTGACGCAAAAAACGCGACAAAAAAGCGGCAAAACGATTATTCACTATCTTCAGCCCCTCAGGTCGGTGAACTTTTGACAGTGACGTTTGGGTGAGCTTTGCTTTGGTTTAGTTTTCACATGAGAGAAAATGGGAAATTAAGGCTGAGTTGAACAGTAACTATAATAATAACTAGTGGTTTTGTTATGGAATATGACAGATTTTTGACGTTGGTTAAATTGAAAGTAAGATGGTGTAACCCAGCCTTAGAAGATTTAATTAGATGAAATCTTTGATCATCAGTTGTGAGTTTGCCAGACCGCTCTGTTACACCATCTTACTTTAACTTTAACAAACGTCAAGTCTGTCAAAGTCTATACCAAAAGTACCGGTTAACGTTAAGGTGATGCAATTCTGAGGCTTTTAATTAGCTTCTAATCAAATACAGTGCCATACAATTTTTTGTGCAGATCTGCAAACGGACGACTAACGGCCGACTCAAGTCATCTAACCGCCTCTGTGGTCTAGTGGTAAGACCACCTGCTTCAGACGCAGAGGTCTCGGGTTCAATTCCCAGTGGGGGCAGATTTTTCTGTTCGGTTTTGTTGGTGGTAGGGCTTGTTCTAAGTCCGCCTGGCTAGCTACCACCATCTTACCTAAGTCTGTCGCCATAACAACAATGTTGCAGCATTATTGTGTTCCGGCAGTTAGAGGTAAGATAGCCAGTTCCTCCGTGGTTGAGGATTCCGGGTGAAGCTCGCTTCCACCTTCGCCTGATCGTCACTTACCATCAGGTGAGATACAGGCCAAGAGCTTCTTCGTAGATGTTAAAAAAATGATTAGAAGTCCCCTCCAACGGCCATTTCCCCTTTTCCTAGATACAACAGTCGTTTTAATATCGTATCCTACAAATATGGTATTCTTATTAATAATTTAACAATAGTCTAAAGGCCATTGCATACTAGCCCAGTGATCCGTAACACTTAGCATAATTAATGTTAAGCAGTTCGCAACTCCCTGTACCGTTCGTGTATTGAAAAAATAAATTAATTATTACGTTGATTGCGATTACATAGTTTTATCTAATTGTCATGAATAAATTTGTATGGGTAATAATTTATTTATTAAAAGTATCATGAGAAAGTATTTATGACGTTTTTAATTACAAAAATATTATGAACAGGTGCAAGTAATAAAAAATCTGTTCTATATGTAATTCAGGAACAACATTGATGTGTTTACAGAACACGAAAATTTATATTGAGAAATAGGTTTTTTATGTATTTGTAGCGCTATTTACAACAGTTGATTTTACTCACCAATTCTTTCAACCTAACCTACCAGTTTTAGGGTTTCGAAATCAATTACTTTTTCTTTTTTTGTAGATTATCATAATAATACTCGTACATCGAGTGCGTAAGAAACGACTACTCCATAGTGTTGTAAAGCCTACAGTTATTATAAAAACAATACAGGGTGGCCCAGAAAGAAATTCACTTTTGAAAATTCAAGGAAAAAAATTCTGTGTAATTTTGTAGAACTTTATTCATAATTCAAAGAAAATTAATTGAAATTTATTTTTAAATTTACCTTTATTAAATTACATCGTCCAGGAGATTTCCTTGACGCTTACAACATTCGATCAACATACATCAAAAGCTTGAAATGCGTTCGTTAGAATTACCTCGAAACCTATTTTCCATTTTTTGCCGAATGTTCAGCTTCAGTTGCTGCATGGTTGTTGGATTATAAAAGTATACTCTATTCTAAGGTAACACCACAAAAAGGAGTTTTCTGGAGTGAGATCAGGGCTTCCTGGTGGCCAGGAGATGTCACCCCTGCCTAAAAAAATTTTTTTGTGGGAACATGTCTCTTACCATCTAAATGCTCTCATTTGAAGTGTGACACGTAGCCCAATCTTGATGAAACCAAGTGCTCCTGTCATAGCCTTGCGAATCTTGCCACTTTGAAATCAAAAAGCTTTTCAGCATGCCAGTATAGCGCTCTCAAAAATTAATCATCCTTTGGATGCAACAAACCAATTAAGCAGGGGTGAAATCTCGTTGCCACTAAGAAGCCCTAATCTCATTCCAGCAGACTTTTTTTGTGAGGTTACATTATGAGCAGAGTATACTCTAAAAATCCAAAAACTCTGCAGCATTCATCCATCCTGAATCCATTTCAAGGTAACTCTTACGAAAGTTTTCCAAATTACATAAAGTAAGTTGACTGAATGTTGTAAACGTCAAGGGAATCACATGTACGATGAAATTTAAAAAAGAAAGTAAAGGACATTGGGAACTTTAATATGAGAAAATGCCCCACGGCGGACAAAGATGAAACGTATTTTATTTCAAAGCTTTATACTTGTAGGTATATTCACTTAAAGCGCTATGTTGTGAGATATGGGAATTCTGAGATATGACGAGTCTAAGTTGAAAATATATTTGTCTAAAATGATTTGATATTTTTACATGTTATGTTGTTTGGCATTGCAGAGTAACCAATAAAAGTAAATAAAATAATATAAATAAATAAAAAATATAAATAAAATAATATAAATAAATAAAATATTATAAATACTTAAATTAATATTAGACAACATCTCATATATTACTCCAACCCAAAATAAGTAGCTAAGGCATTTGTGTTATGGAAATCGGGAACGACGAACCACAACACACCCAAACCAGAGACAATGTGAAAAGATCGTTTTCTATATTGTCCCGGCCGGGAATCGAACCCGGGACCTCAGGATTGGCCCGGCACACCTTGAAAACCGGTGTGTGCGCCTCTCCGCCACGGAGGTCGTCAAAAATGTTACCTAAATGTAAAATAAAATAAAATATTAAAACTTCATTTTTTCAATATTCCCATATATAAGAGAGAAAAAAAATGCACGGAAATTCATTGGATATTAGTATGTATCATCTGTGATAGGTTTCGTTTGTGTCCGCTACTTTTCGAAAAGTGGGGCAAAAAGTTCCCAATGTCATTTAAAAATAAATTGCATGAAATTTCCTTTAAATTACAATGGTTAAAGTTTTACAAAAAATTACAGTTTTCGTTTCCTTACATTTTCAAAAGTGAACTTTCTTCTGGGCCACCCTGTACTTACAAGTACCTCTATTTTTATCATGATATTATACTAATTACCTTATTTACCTTGTTTCGCTACACATTATATTTTTATATTATCAAGTTACTTAAACGGAGTATCTTAGTTATTGAAAAACTTATACCTTAAAAGGAAGTATCTTTGCAAAAACTTACAAAATCTTGTTGCCTATTTAACAAAAAATACGGCAGTAACCAGTTAGCCACCCACTTAATTACTTCACGTCTTTATTAGTACCGAAAAGTCCCAACTGTAGTTACCATTAATACAAAAAATCCAATTACATTTCATTCAGTTTGATTCCCGCCTTTTTTCGCCATCTTGTATTCTCAAAGCGTTTCCCGCGTAAACGTTTCTATCACAGATAAAGCATAACTTTTTAATCTGTACCATGGAGGGAAAAAAGCGGCCAGTCACGTCGCGCCCTCTGCGCGTTTTTTTCGTTCTTTGCTGCAGACGGCTGAAAAAGTTGAGGAAAAAACTGCTTCCATTCACTAGTACTAGATGGCGCTATACAGTTAATGAATGAAACGTACTCAAGTTTTTTATGGATTTTGCATGAATACTCTTTGTGGATGAAACGAAGTTGTGGTTTTCAATAAAATTGAGAGCAATGATTTTATTGAGAAATAACGATTTTTTAGTAATGAATTTTCATGAATTCAATAAAGTTAACTGAAGGAAGAGGCTTATTTTATGCAACTTTTTTAAGCTTATGAAGTAGATCTTGGTCTCTAGAACTTTCACTGGTGGAAAAAAATGATTTTACCATTGTATCTTACTTTGAATTATCTTCTCTTGTGACTCTCTTCAATCTAAGCCATTTGAGCTTATTAAAGAGTGTTTATACAGTAGGTAACATGACCAGTAAGTAGGTGGGTAACCAGTATCAGGTAATAACAAATTCCAAATCACTGAATTTCATATTAAAACACTATTTATCAACCAAACACTGCGTTGTCTTTAGATAGACACCTCACAAACCTTGTTCATCCTACTCTATCTTACTTTTCATTGATTGATATTTCTCATTTCTTCTCATTTTTCGGACCTTTTATTTGATTTACAATCGCCACTGTACATCACTACAATACTGTAATAATCAACATTTAACCACTCTTAGTTAAAAACATCTCTGCGAATGAAGCGAAGACGAATCCTGAATAGGTTAGGATACTATGGAGGGTCCGATTATGTTACCAATAGACATTTTCATCTCTATCAATCGTTATTTTATTTCTATCATTAAAGAGAGCTTTTAAAAAATGGTTAAAATAAATGAAATCATTTTCTAAGTTTGGTTAACTGGGTAACTAGCTCGACCCTCGGCTTCGCCTGGATCTATTATTATAGACATGAAAAAAATAGGTAGGTACTAAGTTTCTGTCAATATGGAAGGTGTAGATTACCTATAAAATATGCAAACTCCCAAATTCCTACTCTCTCTTTAGTAGTATCTAGCAGTTAGTAATAGTATTTTATACGACACAATTTTACAAAAGAAAAATTCAAAAATAATAAAAAAGTTAATCAATCTAAAATATATCGAGCGACTCAAGAATTGCAAAAAATCTACCACAGCGCTGCCCTGCTAGCGGAAAACTTCGGTACTACGAGAAAATTACTATCCGACCGAACACAAAAGCTTTCTCGCGCTGTCCTTTTAAAGCGTTGCTGGGGTGTTTTTAATTTGCCCGGACTGCAGGCTCTTAACCCTTTACTGCGCATGTCGCCATACATAAGTAGGTTCGGGGAAAAAAACACAAATTTATACCGGGCAAATTTTAAACCTATACTTTTTTTTCACTCCCGCATTTTTATGTCGATCCTTTGTATGTGTGCGTTGTTCCACTTTTAATTACGTATCGACTTAATTTGCCTGCCACCCTGTGTTTCTGGAGCTACGTTTTGATAGATTCAGACGAAAATACACGTGTTTTAGACGAGTTTGCGTGCAGTTTGTTGTTATTATCGTGTGTTTAGATACTGGAGGTTATGTGTGTGGTTTCGTGCGTGTGAAACGGTTAGTTTTGGTGGGAAATCGTGGTGTTTCTGGGAAAATGTGCGACGGATCTGCTCGTTCCTGAGAAGATGTGATCTGTGGAGGGTTGGGACGAGTTTGGAAACATTTATTCCTACGATGTAGCTCAGGTACGGATTCAAACATTGTTTACTTGGGTTTTTTGGACGCATGTTATTGTTATGGTTATGAAATGGATATTATAGCATAGTTCTTGGCAAGATATGGATGCCACCTGTTGAGGTGATATTGATATATTTAGAAGGCATATTTTGTGTGTCTTATTGATAGACGTGTGAAGTGTAAGATGTAATATGAACAGTGTCGTTGCAAAATAGCTTCTACTGCGTTTGCATAGATGCAATAGTGTTACGCTTGATGATCTGTCAACATTTCATGATCATTTGGTTCATCATCATCATCAACATCATAAGATTCAGTTACTGGACACTGATATTAAAGATATTCTGTGAAAAATACTTAATTGAAGCATAAAAGGTATAGGTACGTGTGGTAGCAATAAACAAGACAATAGAAACCAATTTTATTCTTAAAAGACGGTCTCGTGAGACAGTCACGGTAAGGATTCCTTCCCATGGCAGTCCAGTTTTACGGAATCCAGTAATGCTGGATCGTGTGAACACACGTGTGTTTCTAAAATCGGAATTCAAAATGCGAACGGATGGTTTTTGCGAAACACTGCAAACGGGATATTCGCGTGAATGTTAATATTAAGACACGTATACAACCTATTTGGATCCCTAAATGTCACCAAACTGCATACCAACTTTTTGGAATTTCTGGAAATTTCCATTTTTTACTATCCGGGGCCGTGGTGGATGTGGGACACTGCAAACGGGATGTTCGTGTGAATGTTAGTTTTAAGAACACTAAGGCTGGTGACATAAACGAGATCCTGCAAAAAACAGGATGTCTCCGTTTGGAAAATCTCTTAAGTGGTGAGAATGAGAGCTAAGAATATCTAACCATGTAGGTCCTGGCTCTTCAGGAGTTGCAGGAGAATTGTGTTGAATTGAATTGTTCAATGTTCTTATCAATGTACCTTTCGGAACTATTATCCACTTCTCGTTCCAACCGCTGCAACTCCTGTCTAGCCAGGATCTACAGCTTGCCTGCCAGTATAACCCAACTAGTGAAGGTCAAATATGTCCCGGTCAAACTGTTGCGACGAAATTAATCAGATTCTTTAGATTTGTCAATTAATTGTAATTCAAGTTTATAAATATTGAACTCTGAGATAAAATTAACGGGACAATGTGTGAAATTACAAAGATAAAGCTGCGCTTTGTATAATAATTTTACCCACTTCTACCACAATCATTACACTGGTCAACAGTGGTTTTGGTGCCAAGGAACTGTATATATTTTTTGATTGAGGACCTTATGCTGGTTGCTTTAGTAGCAAATTTGTTGATTTCCTACGTGTGGTTTTCTAGATTTTGACGTGTATAGAAAAATACAAAATTTCACCAAAATCAGCGTTTATAATATTTTGAAATGCTTAAAAACTTTATTTTCCACGACTTTTGTGAATGAGGTGTAATGGAACTATCACGTTACATCCTCCAGCAGTAATCAGCCATCATATACCGATCCCATCAGCCTTGGTACCTCTCTTCCAATGGTTTTTAGGTCTTGATAGCATCGCTCTCTCTATTCTTAGCTATAGCGTGCTATAGTGACCCAAGATTCTCTGGGAATTGGTCAAGATGACTGTGGAGGTAGTGCTCTTTGATAAAAATTATGACATCCTGAGTTTTTAAGGCATGTCTCACAATTTCAGAGTAGTTACTGGACTAGAGATTTCCGAAAAAAAAAATTGTAATTTCAATTAACAAAATCTATGCAAATCGTTCCAAATAGTCCATCGAACTTAAGAAATCAGTATCTTTTATTAATATTGTTATTTATGGACCATTAAAAATTACTTAACAAATTAAATAAAAAAAAAAAATTATGCTCAAACTAGGAATTTTTTTTGTTCTTTCCTCACTTTCTCCACTCTGAACTTCATGTTACGGCTTCTTTGACCATTGTAACATTGCCTTAATAGTTCACAGAAGATTATAAAAACAATTTTGGGTATCCACGGCTTGAATACAACCACAATTTCCGACTTAAAGTAAGAAAAATAAGCACTTTTAATAAAATCTTGCCTGAATTTTTGAACTTTTGAACTGTGTACACACCACCAATGTAACAGAAATACATTTTGATTATTGAGACAACTTCTTGGCAATGTAGGCATGATATTAAAATAAATGCATTTATAAAAATGTACCGAGAACACTACAAACTGTGCAACCAAAGTACCGATTAAAGCTAAATTTTAAAACTGAGGGTAGATCCAAAACTACACGTAGGAAAAAAAAAAGAAAAATATTTTTATTATTACTAATACACACCTAATAATAAACTATCAACAGAATCTCGGCACCATTTTCATTTTGATTTTTTGTTGACCAGTGTTATTATTATTATATCCTTAGCTGGAGGGGTTAACGGGATTATTAGTAATTTTGCAATAAAAAATACAAATATACATTTTTTTAAATCCTTTTTTTTATTAATTTGAAATTCGCTTTATTTTAATACGTTTTTGTGTTTTTTTGTCTTTACTTTTTATGCGTGGCTGAAGAAATGGGGTTAATATTTTAGAAATAGGTATACTAAAACATTTTTACGAATATTTATAGGTAGATATTTCATTTTGTTGTGATAACTAACTCTATTGGCTTAAAAGCGAACTAGATACTACAAAACCTCTTTGCCAGACAACTTCAGCTTTTCAGCGTATTCAGATTGGACTTAGAACCTATCCCTGAAAGCACCTCGCCTAGATAGACTTTAACTTGTCCCGGGATGCTTCGGTAGATGGCGTTTTAAAGGATTAACGGAGAAAAAAGATTCTTGCTCTTAGAAAATAGGACATAATATTTCGTCTATCTATATCTATATAAGAGATCACTGACTGATTGACTGACTAAGCACTCATCACGAAATCTCAGAAACTACAGTGCTAGGAGTCTTAAATTAGTATCGTAGGTGCTCATTAAGAAGGGATTTTGCAAAATTCAACCCATAACGGGTAAAACAGGATCCACGCGTACGAAGTCACAGGCGACTGCTAGTCTTTACTAAAATTCATCAAAATTGATTCTGCAGTTTAAATGTGAATGTTACAGACAGACTTTCACACAGAATATTACTTGCATAACTATCTTCATCACTTTTATAACTTAATTTAATGTCTATTAGAACTTCAATAATTACACATAAGATTGTAAATACCGCACGGTAGAAACAACAATCTTACAACTATGCGGTTAATTAATATAATCACACGTCTTAATTAAAGATAACTAATAGATAAAATAACTCTAAGATAGAAACTATATCAATCGTGAATTGACATCAATCAATATAGATGGAGTTTTTGTAATATTACTAGTAAGTAAGTAAACATTTATTTAATTTTGCTGCACACAGTTACATTTTTAAATTACTAATTAAAAACAAATAATCAGATTGTGATTCGAGATTTCAAATTAATTAATCAATACAAATTTTGTATTATATGGAGGTAAAAGTATTTGTATGTTTGTTAGAGGTAATTTCAGTAATTAATTGGTCTGATTACAAAATAATCTTCCATACATCAGAATAACACAGTAAAGTAAGTACGATCACTCTTCCTAGTCTGGAGTCTTTTAGTTGTAATAATTAAGCGAGAATTTTGAAGTGAAATGTATCACTGTGGCCATCTTATGTAGCTGTGATAAGATCTGCTTCAAAAATGTATAGTTTAATGTGCTGTCGTGCATACTATACTTAGGTAGGTAGCCAAAAGTGACCTAAGAGCGTGCCAAACTTGAGGATATTTTCTTATTCGTCTTGAAAGACTGCTCATTANATTGTTTTATAATAGCGTAATAAAATAACAACCTGCTGTGAGAAGGGAATTGAGTATCCCTAAATTAAATCGATATCTTGGCTGACCCATGGATTAATTAGGAATACATTAAAATCGCGCGCGTAAATGCCTAATTCTGGTCAAAAAGCCAATTCTGTTTTGAAAATATTTATGGATTTATTGGTTTTTAAACTATTTTAAACGTTGCTGTGACTCATTGTGTACCCTCAAATTTCATAAAAACGCTATTTTTGTAATATTAATAGTTTATGTTAGGAACCCCTAAAATAGAAATTTAATTTTTTTTTAAGGACAGGTAGAGGCCTCAAGATGACTGATATCTCATTAAATTTAATGCTAATCGTAATCTATATGTCAAAACGCAACTTTTGATACCTCTTGCGTAACCGTAGCTTAAAAAAAAATTTTTCCCATACAACGACGGGACACCCTACTGCTCATTTCAAAATAGAGGATTTAAAAAAAACATGAAAAGAAAATCCTATCTCGGAAATGGTGATATTTTTATTGAAGTTTTTTTTTTGTGTAGAAGATCATACAATTGTCTATCATCTCCTTAAGTTTGGCTCTCTCTTTTTGGGACACCCTGTATGTAAGTACATTACTGTTACATTCTGTGATTCATCTCGAATCTTTACTATCGTGTAGGTGTTAAACATCGCTATAGACTTAACCCTTCGTGGGAACAGTTTTTGCATCGCATAATTCGCGCTAAGGGTCGGATTTGTTTAAATTGTAAGGCACTAAATGTTCGGTCGTTCGCGAGCCATAACCTGTCAATGCGCGCGAGATGTGTTTACGAGGGGCTTGATGGACCAGCCGGGTAGGGTTGGCAAAGACAAACTTTTTTCAAAAAAAGTTTTACTAAAATAACCCCATAAAGGCTGTTATAGATAGATAAAAATAGAAAATATTCGTACTTAGGATAGAGTTAAGAATCATGTTGCTAACGAAATTTATTTGTCCAGAGATGTAGAGTTCTATCGCAATTCGCGACGTAAGGCACAATCTATAGGTATTATAAAGAGGTAAAGTTTTGAATTTGTAGGAAATCAAACATGTCAATCAAATCAAATCAAACATATTTATTCAATTTTGCCAGTATTTTGGCACAAGTTTATGAACATCAAAGATAAAATTTATCAAAAAGTTAGCCCTTAAGACTTTACATGTCTCCTTATCTTTAGGGCGCTTCGAGACAAACATAATAATATGGCAAATGCTAGAACTACTAATCTGACAGACCATTTCTTAAATGAAATATTTCAACATTGTGAAGCAAATTTAAAAATTGTAATTTCGATTCAACGTCCACGATTTTGCCACGAAAGTCTAGGAATTCTAATTAACAAATTAAAAGTCATATTGGCAACCCTGCTTATTAACCCTGCCAAAGGTAACAAGCATCAATGTCAACAATTTTACAGTGAGGCGGGAACGTAACTGCGGGGTATAAAACGGCCCACACGCCTTTGTGGGTTTGGCAGTTCATTATGTTGGCAGTAAACTGGAACGGTGATACGAATTGTGTTTACTCTTGTTTCTATTTGTTGGTAGAACTGTAAAAGTTGCGAGGGACTGAGGGTGGTGCTAAGTAAGCATTTTTATTTTTTTGGTAGATTTTGCCGGAGGCTTCGCTCATGTAAAGTGAGAATTATCTCAAAAAGCTCTCGCTTTCAAAAAAAACATTTTAATATAAACGTTTTACCCCCTTACTAATAAAAAGTTACACAGTTGTTGAACACTGTTATAAAATGACATTTCCATACAAAATGTCACTTTAAAACACTGTTCAACGAGCGTGTAAGTTTTATTAGTAAGGGGGTTAGTTTTTTATGTTATATCCACATGAAAACTGATTTATTCGTTCATAATTTCATCAATTTCAAATTTTAATTTTAAGTACCTAGTCCTACCCATAACGATGATGTCTACTTTAGAAAACATAATCTTAGCACTATTTTTTTTTTATTTCAGTAGTTAGTTAACACCTTTACTGCGGCAGTAACTTTCTAATACTTTCCATTCCTTCGGTACAAGGTCAATAAACCTGGTATTAAAACTTACATTGTGGCGGCACAAGGCTTAAAGACCTTGTAATATTTAAGATATATTAATTTTATTTTTGGCTTCATGTTAATAGATATTGTGTTTTTTTTCTTTGAATATTAATACTAATGCATTTATTGACATATACCTGAAGGCGTTCGTGAATAACTTGTTTAGTATAAAAATTATAGCTATATTCAAAATACAAGGCTTATGCACCCTGTGCCGCACTTAAGTAGGGAAGTCTGGTGGGTATTCTAGGGATGTGAAATACAAATATCGATAGTTTAAATTAATTTTTAATAAAAATTTAAAAAAGTAACAATCAAAGATGTTTTAATAATTTAGTCTAAATATTTTACAAATAAGACATACGTGCATAAATACTTAAATAAGCTATATTTAAAGAAAACATATTATTTAATAACATTTAGTTACAACTTCAAATGTTTGTCACGAAAAACATTATTTAAATTAGCAATAAATCGTGTAGCAAATTAAATTATAATCAATTTGCAGTTTTGATTTTGTTTGTTTCTCTTGACGCCATGTCGACATGTGCGTTTCTTACGAATGCGAGGCAACACTGGCTGCACGAAGCTAGCGTGGGGTGCGGTACCAGGTGCGCAGGGTACAAGGTGCTTCGACCTGGTTTCGCATTGTGAAGACATTTTATTACTTCCGTGCGGTACCAGGTCTAAAAACCTGGTATTAAGGTAGGTACATCATTGGATTCTATTTTAAGAATACATCATAGATATATATTTATCACTTTCCTACACTGGACCCAATTGAAGTTATGCCTTTCGCACGACAAGGAAGACTATAATTTTCTTAGCCGCACGGTAAGCGAGACGTACACAAGGTCTATAGACCTGGTTTCGCACTCAACGTGTTAATATGTGGACAGGTAACAACAAAAAAGAGACACACAATAATACGGCTGCTTTCGCATTTTATTATTGTTCGTTTGAGCAAGCAAGCAATTGTTGGAACGTATTTATCATAGTCTCAATTTATACAGTGTAATAAAGCCATAGCCCGTCCCATATCCATTCCCACTCCATACTTTAAACCGCATTAAGACATTATACGAAATACGAAGCACATCCGATGCATCCCAATCACCATAGACTCATTACCACAGACTACGTCTAAATAAAACAAATACTCTATGGATCATCAGAGAAGATGTAAACAGTATCCATAATGATACCGATTCGTTCCGACCCAACTCAGCTTCCGTTCAATTCAAATTTAGAACCTTTTTTCTCTGTGGCCGGTATCGGTTATCTTTCTTTTTGTTTTCTTTTCGACAGATAATGGTTTTTGCGTTCCGTTTTTCGTTTTTTTGCCGGCCAGTTTTATTGTTTTCGGCTAATAATGATTGTTTCATATAATGAAACGCCCGATATCAAACTAATTTGTTGCAAGACATGGGAGTGCGTGTTTCGTCTCGCTCATTTGCTGTTAGATGGAAAGGGACAGGGGTCAGGTTGTGATGTGATCTTGATTATGCTACAATGGGACCTAAGGACGGTCAATATTTTATTAGCAATTTTTGATGAATGATTTGATGATTATGATTTTTTCGTCTAAGTAACACAACCTTTTACAAAGCTTAAGCTTACCGTTATGTATATTGTGTATTGATATACGAGTATAATAGCCTTTCCTCACTGGTGTTTCATTGTAATAAATATTCTTTCTTTCTCCGTATCTGGTTCAAGAGCCTGAACACCCAAACTGTTGATTGCAGTCGGAAGCTGATCGCCTGCGGTTGCGGTCAGGCTGCTCGGTTTAACGAGAACGTCATTACCATGATTGTGGGGAGTTCATTTGGTAGCTAGTTCTGTTTGATAACAGAATCAACGAAAGAGCTAGAGATATATCCCATAGCCACGACGACTTAGACTGAGTTGTAACATCTAATTTTAACTTTAACAAACGTCAAAACTCTGTCAAACTCCATACAAAAAGCACAAAATTATGGCGGTTAAAGTGAGTTGGTTGAAGTCAGCCTTATGCCTAATCTCTACGCGTGATCAGATCATAGATAAATTGACACTAAATAATATAAAGAGGAAAGATTTGATTATTTGCATTGATTAAGCTCCAAAACTACTGGACTAATTTGAAGAATAATTAATTTACAATTAGAATCCATTATTCCTGATGAACATAGGCTATAGAATATTTAAAAAAAGGGATTTTTAGTTACATTTAAAGGGCTTAGCTGCAGCAGCGCAGCGGTATTGTCAGCTTGATTTTCGGTCTATCACAGAAAGATTTTTTCGCCTTCCACCTGACCCCATTTATTGGAACACCCTGTATACTTTCCATAATTTCTTCAGTAGCTAGAAAGTCTCAAAAAGCTTCATTAACTCTCGTTTTACTTAAACACAATTTAATGAATAAAAATATAATAAGAAAATAACTTTATTGCCAAATTCAAAACCGCCGACTTCCGTACGTCTAAGGTGTCCAAAATGTGAAAATAAAACAAAATGGCCGCATCCTTCCTGGCCTTAATCGCATATCAGACTATCACATTGCTATCGCAAAATACCCCTTACATAAAATACATAAGGATCATCAGTTTACCTTGAAGTACCGGCGTACACCGCAGAGCACTTTTTGAGCTTATTGAAACTTAATAGGCCAATTACGTAAGCTTTGTTTAAAGCACCGCTTCTGGCATCTCACTTAAAGCAAAGTTATATTTAGTGCAATCATGTAAGTAATGAGGGTAAGTAGTGGTCAATAAAAATATGGTCATGGGAATACTTATACAAGGGTATCTCGTAACAAGTCAAGCTGGGGACTTTTCCCACCTCTCGTTCCCATCGCTGCAACTCCTGTGTAGCCAGGATATAGTACAGCATGACCATAAAAACTCAAAAAGGTCAAGTTTGTCCCGGGGAAAATTATACTGTTATTGGGGTCCAATAACAGTATAATTTTCCCAGCAACTAAATTAATCAGAAGAATATTTGGCCTCGCAATTAATCAGAAGAACATTGGAGGAGTTCGAAGTTAAGGATCGACTTCCCTCAAGTGCAAAGCGGATGATGGGTGACAAACAAAGGTGACAAAGAAAAAGATACAGGACAAGACTTTATTTATCCTTTAACCGACGACGTGATTTTTTGTCACCGTCTGCGACGTGCGGTCTGTGGGACCGCTATACTGTTTACTCAAAAAATAATCATTTTTTGTATAAAAGTATATTGGTTTTATATTTTTTGAGAACATTGTAGTATTACAAATAAACAAACGTATAATTTGTGAGGAATCAATGTATGTTATTTATTTAAATATGGCTAAAACTTTTTTGACCCTTAATTTCATTGAAATTACACTAGAACTCAATAATGCCTATAAAACTTGTAAATTTTAATTAAAGCAAGAAAAACTATACTCTTTCCTAAATATAATGAACATCTATATATATAAAAATGAAACCCGTTTCGCGTTGTCACGGCATCACGTGTGAACGGCTGAACCGATTTCGATAATTCTTTTTTTTAAATGTTTGTGGAAGTCCAAGGATGGTTCTTACGGAAAAAAATATTAAGAAAATCTCTACGCTAAGGCGGTACGAAGTTCGCCGGGTCAGCTAGTAATGAATAAAATAAAAACAAATGACACGTACATTACATGCATTAAAATTTTTTGACGTAGGTTAAACATTAATTTAGGCACAATCAGGACATATTTTTTTACCGCATGCCAAGCATTTTCGGTATGCATAGGTAACACCTGTAAGATAATTTCGTTTCAATTTAGGTGGACTAAAATGTACATCTTTTTTGCAGCTGGTGCAATGACATCAGGCTGATTTGGCATGTCAGAGCCTAGAATACATGTCACTGTTTGCTGTACCACCCGTTCCGCGGTATTTTTTTTTACAGACTACCATCGTTTACATAATATTATGTCCTAATATCAATCTATCATTAGGAAATGTCTTTTCGTAGGTTGTGATGGCCCAGGATCCATCATTTTTACAAAAAATCAGTCGTCTAAAACAAAAACGCAAGTTTTACTATGGTGCAAAAATGTTACGTAGTCTGCGACGTGCGGTCCCACAGACCGCTATTGAACTTTAAATCGAATTATCTTATTAAAACTGCCCTCATCGATGTAACCACTACCTGTAATGGCGTATGGGCAACTAAACTCGAAGGTACTGAGACGCTCGGAACACGGGAGTAAGTAGAACATTGAAGTCCAGAAATTTAAAAAACCGGAGCGGTCTGTGAGACCGCACTTCGTCGGTTAAAGGTTATACGAGAAGCTTTTGCACGTAGCTCGTAAAACTGATGGCTTTAGGGTCAGAAAAGTTCTCAAGTCTTGGTCTGGAAGACGTATCTAGTGTAGGCAGGTTTCCACTTGGTGGGCCGCCGATCTGGTGAAGGTCGCAGCATAGTCGCAGGAAGCTCCTGGGTGCAAGTAGCACAGGGCCTAAAAGACATTGTCATGAAAAATTAAATGTTTCGAATTAAGTATTTTAATAACGTGGCTAATTAATTGTCATAATCTATTTTTTTCTTAAATATAAGAACTATGTGACAATAAGTATTAGCAGAACCTGAGAAAAGGATTGGAGGAAAATGGCTTTTCCGCAAAATTCAAAATATCAATAGTTATGCTTTTGTTCTATCGAAGGTGCGATAATATGCCGTAGCTGAGAACATAACCCAAGACTGAACTACTTTTCAGTAGGAACAGAGAAAGAGCAACCAACTCTAGTTGCTAACAAAGGCGGTCTAGAGAACGGGACAGTTCGTATTTATTCCAGCTTTAAGGTTTTTACATTATTCGCATAAAAATAATAATATTTCATACATAGATACGGGAATATTCCATCCCATAAAGAAGTTCCCTAATGCATTATCCGAAACTATAAGTTATAGCGAGGAGATAGCTCGTACCGTCAGCAGAAAAAGTTTAAATTATTTTAAACCTTACTACATGCATTTTAAATGCTTAAATAGAATATTTTTCCATGTACTAGATAGAAAAGTTGATAAGTGCAGTCATTGTTCAAAATTTGAAAAAAGAAAAAAGACTCAAAATGATATTTTTGCAGCCCTTGCTGCCCCATCGGCCGTCAGTTCTGCGTACTATGTGCCCTGCCCATTGCCACTTGAGCTTGCTAATCCGTCGGGCTATGTCAGCGACTTTAGTTCGTTTACGGATAGGTAAATCCAGTGTATTCTGTAACCTATTATTGATACCGTTTGATAGAGCTCGTGAAGCACTTTCAGGATCAGTAACTAGTTTTTCGATATTTTTTTTTAGTTTCAAAATAATCGAGTGAGATCACTTATCGTTTCCACCCTGTATGTCTGTAATAGTCAATGTCAAGTCTCAGGTCATGATTCTGAGGGCAGACTGTTCGAGAGACGCCTACACCAAAAAATATTATAACTAAGTTAGACCCCATCAGTATTAAATGCGTTAGGCTGAAGAAACTTTTAAGAGCCAATGAGGGTTTTCGCGATTGAAAAATCCGCCAGATGGCAATACGTAGACGCGAGGGTGCTGCGTGATTGGTGGATTTTGACATATCTGTCAATGTCATGTCAAAAATAACCAATCACGCAGCATTTGGACCTCGCGTCTACGTATTGCCATCTGGCGGATTTTTCAATCGCGAAAACCCTCATTCCAAAGAAACAGAATTATGTCTTCAGGAAACTGAAAAAATACACCGCTCTGGATATATTTGAAATTTTGCTGAAAAGCTCCCAAATAAATTCATAGAATATTTTATGTATTTTCTGACCGTACGAGGCTTTTCTTTTACACTGGCGGACAAAATTATTGAAATCACTGCAAATATTAGTATTTTTTATTTACGTTAACATTGCTTAATTGTGTTGAATTGTAGTTAATTTCTTTTGATTATGAACTAATTAGCTTTATTGTCATTAATTATTATTGATAGCTGACCCGGCGAACTTCGTACCGCCTTAGCGTAGATTTTCTTAATATTTTTTTCCGTAAGAACCATCCTTGGACTTCCACAAACATTTAAAAAAAAGAATTATCGAAATCGGTTCAGCCGTTCACACGTGATGCCGTGACAACGCGAAACGGGTTCCATTTTTATATATACAGTGTGTCCGGGCATGTAGTGATCAAACTTTAAGGGCGAAATCTAGGGACAATTTTATCGATAAAAATACTTCAAATTTAGGGCTTGACCCATTTATCGCAAAATTACAAGGATTCAAGTTTTTAATTTTTAGTTTTCACCTCTTCCTTCAAAAACAAGTGAAAGCGTGGGTAGCTTAACATTAATAAGCAAATATTTTATATCATGCGATAGCCAATAAAATTATCTTTTAGTCGAAGTAGAAAACAGACACAAGTTTCATACATTTTATGGGAGTAAGAATGGATTTAATTAGAAAAATACATGATTTTTTTCACTTCCTTTTCAGTTATTTTTCAACACAAGAAAAACCAGGTCGTTAAAGTATGTTTTTTTTACATTGTATTATTAGTATTTGAGCTATTCTACAAAACGAATGTAAATTTATTAGTCTACGTCTATTAGTTTCGACGTAATTGTTGAACAAAGATACCCCTTCTCAGCCGGTTCCATAGCGCGTCGGAATAGGTTGTGTGATTCTTTCAGGCAGTGCATTTTCGCATGTTAGCAGCTCTATGGAACCGGCTGGGAAGGGGTATCTTTGTTCAACAATTGCGTCGAAACTAATAGACGTAGACTAATAAATTTACATTCGTTTTGTAGAATAGCTCAAACTCTAATAATACAATGCAAATAAAACATACTTTAACGACCTGGTTTTTCTTGTGTTGGAAAATAACTGAAAAAGAAGTGAAAAAAATCATGTATTTTTCTAATTAAATCCATTCTTACTCCCATAAAATGTATGAAACTTGTATCTGTTTTCTACTTCGACTAAAAGATAATTTTATTGGCTATCGCATGATATAAAATATTTGCTTATTAATGTTAAGCTACCCACGCTTTCACTTGTTTTTGAAGGAAGAGGTGAAAACTAAAAATTAAAAACTTAAATCCTTGTAATTTTGCGATAAATGGGTCAAGCCCTAAATTTGAAGTATTTTTATCGATAAAATTGTCCCTAGATTTCGCCCTTAAAGTTTGATCACTACATGCCCGGACACACTGTATAGATTGTAATTTGAAACAGAAATGAGATAACAATACAAATTAAAATAATTAAGACGTTGATTTTCGGTAGTAATTAATTATCTTAATACAATTAATAAACAATTATTTCTACAATATTTGCTTCAAATATAATTATTGTAACACATTCTTATTATTGCTAGTATTAATCAT
The DNA here is from genome assembly GCF_004193835.3 of Ostrinia furnacalis. NCBI lineage: Eukaryota > Metazoa > Arthropoda > Insecta > Lepidoptera > Crambidae > Ostrinia > Ostrinia furnacalis. Next base: position 205,811 of record NW_021132285.1, on the reverse strand, counting down.
CATTAAATAAGTAAGTCGATTGAGAAAGCTATGGAAATCCATTTTCAATCTTCAGTTAGAGAGTCGTGGGTATGTCACCTGCAAATAACATCAGTGATATGATTTCATTCATACATAATAATGATTAAAATTAAAGTATCATAAATAGGCTTTTTCTGAGGGTTTATCACACTTATAGAAATGCATTGTATTGAATATAAAAAAAACATGATAAATTATAATAAACAAACAACGTCCAAGATTCTGGTTCAAGAGTTTTAAATTATTATTACACTATATTTGCCCCTAACGGGATTTGAACCGCAACTAGCTTAGTAACAGTTACGAAAAAACAAATCAGGCTTTGTTTTTACACAATTTCCGAATCAAAAATCGAACTATAAATTTTTTAACGCCCTCTCCACCTGGCCCTACGCGTGTAGACATATCGTTTATCAATGAATTTAATCATAACAGCCAAAGTAGATATTCAATGCTATTTTCGTGCATGTACAGTTAATTTATTAATGTATTCACAAACCGCAAGACCAATGAAGCGGCTAATACTGTAATCGCTGGATTTTTAACATTTTTTACTGTGTTGCTGTTGAAGAAAAAGCGATAATCGTATGTAGCTCGCTTTTAAATGGATGAATAATCTCCAGTTGCTCATTTTCGTTGCTTAATTAATGAGACGGCGATAGCGCATACGATAATTTTGATCGCTCGAATATTATCACGCTGATTCGATAATTGACACCCGTACTAAAATACACGAGCACGCATAGTGTGGGCAATCCATAGTAAGTAATTAAAAAATCCATATACACAGTTAAAAAATCATTTTTAGTAGTCCTTTATCATTTGTTGCATTATCACGATAGAAGATACAATTTCAGAATAATACCACATTATCAGTACTGTGCACCAATGATGTGAAAAAGCATCACAAGAAACTCTGCAGCTACAGTCATCCATTATAGTTTAGTTAGTGATATATAAAGTTTAAACTACAAAAATGGTCTTAAATTTTTTTCTTCTTACAGCTGACACTTTTTTTTAAATAAAAGAAAGATGCAAATGTGTTTCTGCTGAAAATTGAATTCAAATTCTCCATATTCGGTGTTCACAGTAGAATAGGTTCTTACCGGCTTAATTATAAAACAATGGTCGTTGAGTTCTTAGAACTGTTTGTTTACATTAACATACCTAACTGATTACCGGGCGTTTCAGTTACTGTACAGTGAAAATAAACTAAGAAGACCCATTGAGATAGGTTCAAGTTAAAAAATGTTTTCATGCCCACCTCAATAATAAAATGCAATCTATATCTTAAGTTTTGTAATTTTTTATAATGTTAAAACTGTTAACTACTTTTTTGTAGTTTACATCTGTAGCATTTCACACATTATTCGACAAGCATGTAAAAAATTCTGCGTTGAATACTCGATGAAGATTTTTATTTTTCATTTTTTCACCTTCAAATAAAGTAGAAAGTCCGTTGCAGTTTCGGAGTAAATTTTTGAATTAAAAATTTTTAATTTATCATTTCTCAAATTAGAAAGTATAAAAAGTAGCAGGTCCACTGCTCTCTATAATTAATTTGAATGCTACTGACAACGCCACTTTTGTAGCGGAGTTTTGGGCTGACACTGTAGGTTTGTTGTCGACACGACAAGAAGAAGAAGTGGACCTACTGCATAAATATGTTTTACACATCCGAGTGGCCGACATCTCATTTTAAAGGTCCTTGGACTTTATTTACATGCGACATATGGACCACATTCGTACTACAATAAAATAAAAAGGACTAAAAAAAGTGTTTTAAGTCTCCATTCATATTTTGGGCTTGGGAAGCGAAGGTCTTTTTATTTTGTGCCTTATTTATAGTTACTATGTGATCGTGTGTGTTTGTGCTATATCTAAAGTTATTTGTGGAATCAATAAGTGATTGTGTTGTGTGGTTTTTCCTAAATTTATATTATTTTTATGATTTTCAACCTTGAATTCCACGAATAAAGGGATATGTAATGTGCACTCAGCATGGGATAGTTTGGTACTGGAGCAAAAGGTGTAATATTTTCTGAAATTAGACATAGCTAACTTTTACAGTCGACGTACATTTCGATCAAAAGTTATACCTATGGTCTGATGTCATGTAAACTAAAACATTATAGTGTTTCGTCAGACTAGGCCGTTTCCTGGATTATTCAATTATGGGTTCAGATAGATTTTGAAGGTTTGGGCAGAGGGTGTGGTTACATAAATTACAATCTAAAAGCCTGAAACTTTTAAAATAGTCTGTTTTAGAATATGTCATTAATTGTAAATGAAGTTTTTTTTTTACTCTCCAAGTTTCTTTAATACTTTGTGTGCCTCATTTTGGGAATTCTGTCCAAAGAGTAAAGACCAAATCTTTCAAAAAAGTAAAAAACATTTCAAGTGCCCCCTTTCCCTGACCCGCAGTATGTTTTCAAGCCTTTGTTTGTATAAGAGCGTAAGTACGATATAAGTTCAAAATTTAATTATAGTTAAAAAAACACTTTTTTTTTTCAAATGCCCTCTTTCCCTGTCCCGCAGTGTATTCTCAAGCCTCCGTCGTATAAGGGCGTAAGTACGATATGAGTTCGGTTCGTGGCGTATACGTGCAACTTTTCACTGTGGGCGTGCTCGTAGATGTACGACTTTAATACTTCACTAGAATGGGTATCAATATTATTATTTTCAACTGAAATACAAAAAATGGGATAAAGACATGTAGGTACACATTAATCACAGTAATAATTTAACTCCATGAATGAACAGTACGGCTAGCACGAAAAACTTTCGAGTTCAAATCGTTTGCGTATTCGAATCGCCATCAAAAGATTTAGTACGAAAACTACAACAGCGCCCTTGTGAATGTGTCGTAAAGTGAACTTAGTGTAAGAAATGGTTGCACGAAACTTATTTTGAGAATCAAAATTGTCACGTTATCGTTTAATTCAAAGGTTGAGTTATCGAATACGCAAACGATTCGAAGACGAAAGTTGTTCATGCTAGAGGTACAGAGCGTATTGAGTAGCGTCCTGCGTTCCCACATCATTGCCCAATACAATCAACAATAGTAAACAATTATACTGTTCCTTGTATGTGTCGGCGGCTGAGCCCGCCAGTTTTATTTTAGTCGCAAATACACCTTTAAAGAAATCACGTTTTACTGCTCCAACCTTCTGACGTGCGTTTTGTGGATATTGTAGATAGAAAAAAAATCTCAAAGAAAACATTCATTTATTTTTAACAAGAAATAGAACTGCATTCAAAGATTTCCAAAAATTTGCTTGCTACACCCGGGAATCGAACCAACTAAAATCTGTTAAAAATTACACCCTGTATTTATATTGCATCGATCGTTAGAGTTAAGTATAAGGATGAAATCTCTCTAACAAACTTGATAAATCAAATGAAAGGAAAACCATGAAATCTTAAATTATCTTAATTATTTACAGAAAATTGGATGGTATGGTAGTGAATTTTCGAAATTTTTTGAAAATCTATGAATGCAGTTCTCTTTCTTTTCAAAAATAAAGGAATGTTTTCTTTCAGTGAAATTTTCTATCTACAGTATTAAGAGTACTTTCCCTCCAGGTGGCATTACAAAATTCCACCCTGTATAGTATTATATAACGTAAATTGATATAATTACGTACATTAGGTATATTTACGTACAATAAATTTTAACCCCTATTTATTTTCAAGTAACAGTAATCCCGCCGGGTTGTTTAGAGATCACTCCCTAGCGATAAGTCTGCCATTCCTACTGTTTGTATTCCTTCATCAATTTTGTATGGACAAGGATGGCGCCACTGTATAGTAAGGTCACTGCCATTGCTAGTAGAGATGAAACGGATATCCGGTAACTATCCGGTAGGCCGGATATCCGGCCTAATTTTACTATCCGGCCGGATACCGGATAGTAACTCACTATCCGGCCGGATACCGGATAGTAAAAAACTACGACAATTTTCTATTAATAAAATGAAATACATTAATCTTATCAATAAAATGGCTTATAATAATGACGGTTTTAATTTAAAGTCCAAAAAGTTACAAAAAAGCCATATTTCTTTTTCTGGGCTATTCACTCTAATGACGAATACATAAATAGTAAATATCTGTAATGTCGAAATATTGCCAAAATAAAAAAGGCGATCTTTTTAGGGTTCCGTAGTCAAATGGCAAAAAACGGAACCCTTATAGATTCGTCATGTCTGTCTGTCTGTCCGTCCGTCTGTCCGTCCGTATGTCACAGCCATTTTTTTCCGAAACTATAAGAGCTATACTGTTGAAACTTGGTAAGTAGATGTATGAAAATAAAATAATAATAATAAATATTGGGGGCTCCCCATACTTGGAACTGAAACTCAAAAATTTTTTTTTCGTCAAACACATACGTGTGGGGTATCTATGGATAGGTCTTCAAAAATGATATCGAGGTTTCTAAAATACTTTTTTTCTAAACCGAATAGTTTGCGTGACAGACGCTTCCAAAGTGGAAAAAAGTTGGTCCCCCCCCTCTAACTTCTAAAATAAGAAAATGAAAAATCTAAAAAGACCATAAATGATGTACATTACTATAAAAACTACCAACGAAAATTGTTTTGAACGAGATCTAGTAAGTAGTTTTTTTTAATACCTCGTAAATCGTAAACCGCTTATTACCGCGTAATCTTTCATACAAATAACTTAAATTAAAAAAAAATGAATTTCATAAATCAATGGTACGAAACCCTTTGTGCGTGAGTCCGACACGCACTTGGCCGGTTTTTTTCACTGATGGTCTGATAACATGATGCATGAAGTTCAGTCAGATTACGCAGCAAGTAAACTAATTTAATTTTCGCTATTCAATCACACACTCACTATAGCAACCGAAATCGCCCGAATTGATCTGCCCCCTAGACAAGTGGCAAAATCTGACATTCTATTCGGACGGATTCGATTTTCGAAAAGTGTGACTAGTCTACTAATAGACCCACTGATCGCGTTCGAAGCAACTGTGCGGCGCTAAACTCGTCACGACATGAAACGAGACAATGGGCCAACTATCCGGCCGCCGGATATCCGGCTATCCGGCCTAGCAGCTGGCCGGATATCCGGTATCCGGTATCCGGCCAAACAACTATCCGTTTCATCTCTAATTGCTAGTGACGAAGATAGTAGCGCCAACTGGTGAGCGGCCAAGCGATAAGAGGACTATCGCATTTGCACTCATCGGGATGGTAACACTGTGAAGTAATGTCCTGTAACTGACCAGTGGTGCCAACTGAAGTATAAAAACGATAGCCCTCGACTCTGGTGTCTGATCGTAATTTGTTTTAATTATAAACTGTTCGAAAATGTACTTCCAAATTCAAAAATAATTATTAGCTGTTTTTTTTATGCTATGCCTCTTGGTTAAAGTTATGCAGGTTATGTCCACATTTTATTTAAGTTCAATTGTTTCGAGAATGCAATTCCAAATCCAAAAATAATCAAGCCACGTCAATTAACTGGTGGTGTTCCAATTTTATTTGGATTCAATTGTTTCGAAAATGCAGTTCCAAATTCAAATATCCCAAGCCCTATCCAGTCTAGTGCTCATTTCTGTGATCTTCGCTCGGAAGGTGCACGCACGCGCACAGAGACTAGTCGCGTACTCGGTCTAGGAATAGGTCACAGGGACGACTGTGGAGAGGGCTGTCTAGATTTATGATTTTAGGTTAGAAATATCGTCGAGGATTTAGCTAGATGTAGGTCTAAGTGATGTTTTTTAGTAGTTTTTGAGGTGAATTTCATACCTCCTAACAGATAATGAATGTCTCAAGATGGTACTAAGTTGCGGACTATCCGCAGCTTACTAGAGACACTAAAAAAACCCTTAAAAAAGTAGCCTAAATGTTAGCTCCATACCAAGTTTCAACAACTGCAAGCTGTTCTGATCTGCCGCAATCACACGACTTTTTTCCCAGCTAGCCAGCCCTGTAAAAATAGTAGTCAAAAACGTATCAACAAAGCCTCTTCTAAATCTTATTTAACCTTTGTTTTAAAACGGAGAACTTTATTGGAACTTTTACCATGTTTTTTTTGTCTTTAGAAACTTTTATGCATTTATCATTCGAGAAGTCTCCACGCCTCCCATGTTCTCCAACGCACACATCCATACGCTGCACCTGTGTGCACACACGTTTTGAGAATAATATATTTTTGTTGCTTTTATATATTTTTTACTGGTACTATTTTATATTTTCACTATGTATGCGCGGAGGTGCATGTATTTTTTCTGCTCTACCCTCGCTGGGTTTTATTCTTTATTCTTTTCTTTGGGGATATAAGATTTAATGTATTCTTAGAGATTGATAAAATACTTTAAGGTCTAGGAGAATACTAAAACTTGCATTCGATCGATGTCAGACGTGGCTAACTCGTAAAATTTGACATCAAGATTATAAGAGGCCACAAAAGGCATCAAAAATGTTAATATGTCATTAAAAATTGTTAATAGAAAAATGGAGCGTCACGAAAAAGCAGGACTTTTCAGATTTTGTGAGTACGAAACTCTAGTTCAATTGAATGAGATTCTCTCGCTCATAGCCTACGCATTAATACTTTTATTAGAAATTGGTTAAGTAAGAGTCGACATCACGCAGTACCTATGGGTCCCGTACCGAGTTCTTCTTCATTTCGTTTATTATCTCATCAAGTAGACTAACCATAACATTGTAGTTCAAGTTTTCTAATCTATATCCCAACTAATATTATAAATGCGAAAGTAACTCTGTCTGTCTGTTACGCTTTCCCGCTTAAACCTCGCAACCGATTTTGATGAAATTTGGCATAGAGATAGTTTGAGTCCCGGGAAAGAACATAGGATAGTTTTTATCCCGGTTTTTGAAACAGGGACGCGCGCGATAAAGTTTTTCTGTGACAGACAAAATTCCACGCGGGCGAAGCCGCGGGCGGAAAGTATTATATATAACTCAAAGGTGACTGACTGACTGACTGACTGACATAGTGATCTATCAACGCACACCCCAAACCGGGGTGAAATTTGGCATGCAGGTAGATGATATGACGTAGGCATCCGCTAAGAGAGGATTTTACGAAACTCTACCTCTAAGATGGTAAAACGGGATCCACGCGTACGAAATCGCGGGCGGTCGCTAGATGGAAAATAATTTATAGAGTCAAAAACTGAAACTAAATAATATTACTTTGAACCTCATTTTTTCTCATGATTCTAGTTTACGACAATCCTAAGAGTTCTTTTATTTGGTACGGAACCCTTAAAATGTAACTCGTTCAATGAAAGAAAGCCTTGGATAATATAATGACACAATACAAAGATTTAGACAGAAGTTTTCTGAGTAGTTATTCTTCCATTTTCTGTTTGTTCTTTCGGATTCATTCAGCCGTTTTATTTTGATAGAGGTATAATATTCAATAACCTAGTAATAGAGGGGTACGTACTGTATTGTATTATTAGAAAAGAGTTAAAGCAAAAATGTGGGCCAAATTATTTGAAATCAGTTCAATGTCTAAATCAATAAATTATTTATTTGTCAGACTAATATTGAAACAGTGCCTACTAAAATTAAATTATATTTACTTTAATTTTATTCAGTTATTAGTTACAGTTATTCAAACAATATTATGCAAGGATAGCCTGCAGCATATTTTATCCTAAAAATGATTTTTTTCTTTATGGAAAGAGAACATTTTGACTTGCTCATATTGTGAATTATCCGTGGAAAATTTTATTTGAGGTTGAAAAATACATTAAGTTTTTACCAATTACCAATAATACCCTCAAGCTTAGAATGTTTTATATGGGATGGTACGTTCACTTTACGATACCGCCACCCTTATGTCAGCTGTATGTTAGTATTAAATACATAATATTAGTCGTAATTATTATGCCATAAACATAAAGTTTTATGTAGCACTAATCTACTTACTCGTTTTTAATATGAGAAGTGTATTTTTAGGAAAGGATAAAGATGTAAAGTTGCTCTATTATTTTTAATTAATTATGGGTAATTTTTGCTAAGTTTGTTATTGCTTGAAAGGTTTAGAGAACTAGCTGTAGACCGCGGTTTTACACGAGTTGTGTTTTAACTATTACCTACCTTATAATGAAAAATCATTTCCAAGCTTTACTGTTACACAAAAAGTTATTTTTTGGACTAAGAAGTAGCTGAAGATTGATAAGTCAATAGTATAAAGTAGATTAGACTCTATTCACTTTCATGCTTGCTTAAGTGAAGCAGCAAATCGAACGCACAGCGTTGAATACAGCTCTGTTATTGGTTCGTGTGTCACCCTGTGCGTCCACGCGCACTGTGAGACCTCATAGTAATGTTTGTGAATACGGGCGAGACACTTTTACTAAGATGTCCGTCTCGTAGCTCTACAATGCACTATTTTTTTATTTGTTGCAAATAAAATAAACTAATATCAGTGACTACAAACCGTAATAAGTACCTACCAAATTAGCAAATGTTTTAAAATAAATCCCAATTTTGAAATCTAATCACTTGTAATACGGTTCGTTTTCCCACAACCGTCAAATACGCCTAACTTAAGATGTTTCCCGACTGTACGTGCGTTATTAAGACCTAGTTATCACCTGTGTAACAGTAAAATCTTCATTTCCTTATTGCATTGACAATAGAGTTCAAAATCCTTGGAAATTTTTCTCCATACGCGGTAATTGGCAATCCTTCTGAATGAACGCGTATTTTTTACTGTCTTATAAAATATACAGGATGAGTAAATCTCTGATTGCTTTATACAGTGTGTTTTCTTTTAGAATATCACAAACTTTTTCGCTTAATTATGCAAAAAACAAGCTGATTGAGTTTAATTAATATTTTTAACTATTTATACAAGAGATTATTTTACTTGATTGTATTAATTTTTGTATTCTTCATGCTCACATGCAGAAAGCTTTCTTGATCACAATGAAAACTTCACTTAACAGTCAATATATTATGACAAGTACAGACAAGAACATATCAAACAAAATATACATTTTATGTACAAAAGCTCTCATTACATCAACATCGGATGTCAAAATATTCTTAACTAGCTATCCGCCCGCGGCTTCGCGCCCGTGGACTACATTATCTAAATATTTTACGGAACCCTATTTTTTTCCAAATTAAAATTTAGCCTATGTTACTCGTGGATAATGTAGCTTTCGAATGGTGAAAGAATTTAAAAAAAACGGTCCAGTAGTTTTTGAGCCTATTCATTACAACCAAACAAACAAGGTTTTCCTCTTTATAATACATATTAGTGCAGATACGCCATATTGTATTTTTCCTGTCACCCTGTATTAGGGTCAAGTCACACAAAGCGGTGTAATATTCACTACGAACTAAAGTATTACTTATTTGTGCACGAGAGTTATTCGTTCTGCTCATTTTAGTACCATTTAGCATATCCAAAAGGAATCCATATTTTAACGAAGGGTTTAAGTAACAAATTCATAGAGCCTGTTAGAAAAGTCGTAGATTTCCCAAATTTACCGCCAGTACAAAGGTAATATTACGTAAGTTTATTGAACCTTCCAAATACATACTATACCCCACCACCCCCCGGGACCAACATCAAAAATATATTACCGACGAGGTACTCCGACGCTTTCAAATAAAAAATAAAACATTAAAAAATAAAGAAAAACCATAAAAGCAGCCGTCTTGCGATGCGTTATCATTTTTATATGTTCACCCCCCTCTCAACCCTTCCACCCCCCACCCCTAGATGCAACACACACACGAGAACGTCTATAAATGGGTTAAAGAAAAATGTGTCTACCTGAAAATCTACGATGCATTTTTTTTATTCCCCCCACATTTTCTTTGCTATCCGCGATTCTCATATCGCCGATATAAAACTGAAAAATACATTTTCCACCCCCAAACAAATTCAACCCTTAACCCCCGAATACAAAGCTCAAACTGCTTTACAGTCCAGTGAAAAAACAGAGCACTCATACACGAAAAATTCGCTCGCATACACAAGGAACAGTGCCGTTTAGAAAAAAAATAAGGCGCACACATATAAATTGTGTGCGCACCGAAAGGGATGCACTCTGAGTCATAAAATACCCACACACGCTCACAACGCTACACACACGCTCACTTCGCCGAGTGCGACGCACACAGGCACGCGTGAGACGACCGTAGACTACTCACACATGCACCCGCCAAGAAAACCTTCTATGTATTGGAAAAATGCTTTTTCCTTGCACCAAGCTCAGGGAAGAGTTTCATAGCGAATACCTCGCGGTAAAGACTACTTCGTCTAGTCCTCCAAAAAATTCCATTTGACAAAAACCAAAAACAATTCATAGCAAAAAAATGAAAACTTTTTACTGAAATATCTCAGTAATCGATTGTGCATGCTGGCCAGTTGTAATTCGAGGCATTCCATCCGTTTAAAAAAAGAATCGGGCTGTGTTAAACAAAAAAGCGCGAAAACGACAAAGCGGTTTTGAATTAAGAAAGTTAATTGAAAAGTTTGATCTTAGAGCCACGTGCGCACATTAGTGATGTAAATGTGTACTAATGAGTGTCTTTGTGTGTGTTGTTCTTTGTCAGAAGTTTGCGTGCGACGCCGCTCCACAACGAAGTGTGAAATATGATTGACTTGTCCAAACACTAATTTGCAGTTTGTTTGGTTAATTGTGATATCTTTTTGTTATTATAAAAAGAAACAACATTTTCATTAGAATTTTCTAACGATTTTTTTTCTAATTGGACTGCATTTTTGTTAAGTATTAGTGGTATTTATCATTTTTTAGCCAGTCAATGTGCAATTAATTGATATTTATTATGTTTGTACAGACGGCAATTTGGTGTTAAAAATGGTTCGTGAATATCGACATGTTGGAATTATTAATGTTACTTAGATTGTTTTTACTTGCGATTTGTTGCACGACTGGATCGTATTAATGACAATTATGTATTAACTTTGGAGAATGATATTTATTTTCGATCGGTTTCGGGATCGTTAATTGCTGAATTATTTTACACGATTGTTTAAATGTATTTTAGAAATCGGTCAGTATTATTATGGCCAGTAAAATCCATTAAGTACCTACTAAGCAATAAAAATATAAAAACATACCACAAGTTAATAAAAATAAAATTAATGTGAATCTGTTAAATCTAAAGAAAAACTGTGCTCATGGTTTCTTCTCACATCTAATATTGTGAAATATGATAAAAATAATGTATTATCTGTCAATTTTACAATCGGTCTTTAGACTATAGTACTTGATCTGAAAAATATAACAGGTTTAACAATATCCTAAAAATTTATTTTCTCTCGTCGTTTACCTAATTAAACTCATTCCCGCCTTCAGCAAGCTTTGTTTTGGTTGCTCTATATTTCAACAACTCACGATTCTGGATTTGCCACAAAGATTCAAAAGATTCAAAGATTATTCACCGTCGAGATAGTCCCCAGTATTATTTTTAATTTTTTAATTTTTTGGTTGTTTTTAAGAATTTCTACATTTAATTTTTGTATATTATTTTAAATCACCAACCTCTTTGAATTGGTATTCTTTATTTTTGTTGACAAACAATAAACCTAGGCCGGTATTGTGTTCGTTTGTAAACAATTGGAAGAAGAACGAAATTATCAGAAATAAAAAGAACCTAAAAGAAATTAATATTTCCGAAGATTATCCAAAGGAAGTATTAGAAAAGAGGAAAAGTCTGCAAGCTGAGTTAGTAGAAGAGAGGAAAAAAGGAAACTTAGCATATCTGAAGTATGACAAACTAATAGTTAAAGAGAATAACAGTCAAGAGAGAAGAAAGAGAGAATCGACTACCTCACCCACTGCTTACGAAAACCAGCCCAAAAAACAACAGACTGTATCTTCAATCAAGACAAGTAGGTCAAACGCTTTCGATATGATGCGGTCTAGATCCAGCTCTCTTTCCAATATCACCACTACAAAGAAACAATAGCAAATAAGAATCGGCAAACGGAAACCGAAACCAACCAAAGAAACCAACAATGAAAGAACAGGAAAACACCAACCTCCCCCAAGCCGACTGGTCCTCGTGGGGGAAAGAGACCACAACCCTCCAACATCAAGAAATAACACAAGTCATAAACTTCAAAAAGAAAAAATTTACGTCGCAGCCCTCAACGTACTTACACTAAAGAATGAAGAAAATCTCACCGAACTAATATATGCCTTAGAACACATTAATTGGGACATTGTTGGCCTGAGTGAAGTTAGAAGAATAGGCGAAAATATCACATCCTACCCAGATTATATACTTTATCACATAGGCGAGACCCCGGGACAGTATGGGGTTGGATTTATTATAAAAAAACAGATAGCAGAATACGTAGAAGGCTTCATAGGAATCTCAGAGCGTATTGCGATCATGAATTTGAAACTACCAGGATACAAAGATCCGTGGTCTATTGTACAAATATATTCACCTACCGAACAATCAAATGTTGAAACGATTAATAAATTCTATCTAGATCTAAACAAAGCTATTCAAGAGCATGGTCACCAAAACCTTATAGTAATGGGAGACTGTAATGGCCAAATTGGGGAAAGGCGCCCAGAAGAAAATAAGGTACTAGGACCATTCACGTATAATAACAAAACCAGAAGTAGAAATGGTGAATATATTATGAACTTTGCCCTTGAAAATGACCTAACCATCTTAAATACTACATTCATGAAAAAGAACAAGAACATGTGGACCTGGATCTCGCCTGACGGTAAATATAAAAACCAAATTGACTTTATAATGTCCAATAGAAGCAACTGCTTCACAAACTTTACCGTAATCAACCAATTAAACTTCAACACTAACCATAAACTAATCAGAACAGAATTGGCAACAAAACAACCAAAGAAACTAAGACCTAGACAAAACCCAGGAAATACAAAGCTCGGAAAACATCAGTCAAAACAAATAGCAATCGCTCTTAGGAACAAATTCATAGACTTTAAACTTAACACAAGGAAATTGGGAACACAAGAAAAATACAACTGGATAGAAGATATCATCCAAACCCAGATAAAACTCAGCACAAACACCAAAACAAAAACGAAAAAGTGGCTAACAATAGATACTACAAAACTATTAGAAGAAAGAAGCAAGTTAATCAAAACAAAAGACACACAAGATAGAAGAAAGCAACTAACGAGAATTAGTAAAGATATCAAAGAAAGCATAAGGAAGGATAGGAAACAAACCAGAATGGAAGTAATTGAAAGATATATAGGCAAAACAGGCGGAGTCAAAAAAGCAAACAAAGAATTGAGAAATTCAATGGACTGGATCGTCAAAATGAAAAACACAAATGGAAAATGGAATTATCGCAGAACAGATATATTAAGAACAGCTACTTCTTATTATAAGGAACTGTACAAAAGTAACGGAACTGAAAGCGAAATCGATTTGGCGGAAATATCAGACGTCCCTGACATTCTTCAAGATGAGGTTGAGAAAGCAATAAATACCCAAAGTGCAGACAAATCTCCAGGCCCCGATGGCATAAACAATGAAATCCTAAGACAAAGCAAAGAAGCTTTAATACCTATTTTCACGGATATGTTTAACAATATCATGACCACTGAAATAATCCCCCAGCAATGGACAGTGTCTAACATCATTCTTCTGTATAAGAAAGGAGATAAATACGATATTGGAAACTATCGCCCTATCAGTCTCATGTCCAACATTTATAAAATCTTTGCCAAGATAATTTTAAAACGAATCGAAAGCACACTAGACGAACAGCAACCCATCGAGCAGGCTGGATTTCGTAAANAAATATCCTCAACTAACAGTGCGTAAACTGGCATCACCGTACGTGATACTACATAGTTCTTATTTCTAATCTCGAGGACAAAGCACGAGCATAATTGGTCAATGTCATCATTGCATTGCACTGATGGGATAGAAAAATAAACAAGCAAAACCTTAAACGTTAGCAAACGTCATATTTATTTAAATGTTAGCAGCACTGTTTTCTTGCACTGTTATGTTGGCAGGTTTGACTCTTACAGTACCTAGTGCAAGCGAAAACCGACACTAAGGTGACGAACCTTTTCATTTCGCGACTGTACATTACAGTTTTTTTTTGCATTAATGTAAGTTTGAAAGTGTGATGTCTTAGGGTGAAACATTTTATTACCTTAAGACAATAAAGATTCTTAAAACCTGAAAGTATTGTACCAAACTCAAGGTGCGTCAGCGTTATTGAAAACTCAATCGATAGAATTAAATTTTGTTAATAAAGGATCTATCCAAAGATATTGAAACAAGAGATCTGGTTCTCATTGGGGGCTCATCAATCAAGCGTATTGCCACTCGTCGTCTAAAGTTTTATGCTGAGGCAACTTTGGCAACCAACAGAAACTCAATTTTTGTGCTCTCATCGTATTACTTTGAAGATTCAGTTTTATATTACCATGCTACAGTATAAACTGAAGGGGTAATTAAATTAATTTTATACGCACACGTATTCAAAACAAGGAAACTAAAATGAATACTTGTTCCATCCTCTCTCAAATGGTTAACATTTGGTATTTTTCATCCCTAAAAAAGATTTTTTTCCTGTTGGTGGAGTTATTAATTAATTTTTAATTAATGAAGTTCATTAAAATATTATAAAATTATAATGTACTGTGGATTTTTGTAGATTATGTTAATTTCACATGAATTTTCTCAATTTCGAAAGCAACCATTCTCAGACTTGGAAGCTGAAAATGAAAATATCGTTCCACTAAAATGAGGAAGTATCTGCTTATTTTAGTTCTTCATGTTATTTGAAAGTTTCTGTCAACTAATTTGATATCCCTGTTCACCACACCCCGTAATAAATATACCGGGTGTCAGCGCCTCTATTCATCACGCCGAATCAGGAGACTATCTTCATCCAGTCTATTTTAGTATTACAATGGCGCCACTTTAGGACGGTGACGATCCTAGTCACGTTAATATCGGCTTTTAAATAAAGCGGGAACATACGCATTATACAGGATGGAATTTTGTAATACCCGCTGGAGGGAAAGTACTTTTAATATCAAAGAAAAATAAAGGAATGTTTTCTTTGAGTAAAAATATGTTCTATCTACATTAAAAGTACTTTCCCTCCGGGTAGCATGACAAAATTCCAACCTGTATAGTATCCAAATATCATAACGTTGTTTAAATTCGTACTTAGGTACTATAAACTTCTTTTTACCTAATTATTATGTATGATAATCAATCACCTCATTTATTTTAAACATACCCACCTAATTAATGTTTCAAACAGAGAGTTTAATTTCATAATGAAAACAACAATGAATAAACTAATTGCTTAGCCGCAAATTATGTTGTCGGCCATTTCCCGATTTGATAGTGGTCAGTGTGAATTTGTATTGAGGTAAGTTCATCAATTACCTAATGGTATTATGATAATCTATTATCCGGGATAATTAGATACATACTTGATAGCTCAGACCAATCCACCCTTTTTGTATGATCAATTATAAAATATACACCCTGTATACGTATTTTACTAGCTATGTTTCTCTCATATTACAAAAACCACAGATTAAAATATCGCTGTTCTCACATGTGACACTACGCGTTCTTATTGAAATATGTGAAATAATATCTCGAAAAAACCACATCACGTTCTTCATATTCGCAGCGACAGGGTAATACTTCGATATTGGCACACTTGATTTATTTCGATATTTATAAATAGATATTAAAAGTCCTCCAGAGTCGGGGTGCGAGTATTGTGTTTCTTGGTTTTTGAGATAACAACCGGAATCATGTTTTATGGATGGAAAACATAGATTGTGGTCAGTAAATCTTGCTGACGTCAGATTAGGCTGTATCGGTGTTAGTGTAAAAGATATTTATGTTCGACTCATCTGTTTCTTTTCAACTTAATGTCTTTGACGTTGATGTAGACGAAAGAATATACATATAGTGCAATATAGGCAGGCAGGGGAAGTTATGTAAAATTAGCTAGAACCCTTATTAACCAATACAAACTGTTATAAAAAATGGAAATATTCTGAAAATCTGAAAACATGACCTTAGGCATAACAAGACAATGATTATGGTGTCCGAGATATAAAAACTGACCATTATAAAAGTTAGATCCAGAAGCAGCTGCTAAAAGAACGGTGAAAACTGAAATCAAAGAGCGATTGTAGGAAAATATACGAGGACTCGAAAAACTTTTTAGTCGAGTATCGAGCCGTTACGAGGCACTTCTGGCGATTGGATAAGTAAGTTAATCTCGGTTGGGACACACCATAAATAATGTGTACAGTAGCTCTGTATAAAGTTTTCCCCTTGATACCTACATGCCTATCAAGACAATATTTTTAATGAGACTGTAGGTATTAGAATAAACTATCAGAAGCCATAGGTACCTACGCAACTTTTACTAAATCTGTCTGCAATCAATTTTATGAAAGAGTACTGAAAAATAGCATTGCAATAATCAATTTTGGAGTGCCACTGCTCGGCATTATTTTATTTTTCTTTGCGATCTCCTACCTTAAAAATTAGGACTAGTTAATTATAGAGAGGTATTTTTCAATATGTGTCCCATTGAGTGTGTATCCAATTTATTTATTTATTTATTTTATTTATTTACTAAAATTTCTTTCGAATCGAGAGAGTACACGTACCAATTTAAATACAAAGATCCTTTTTGAGTGTGCTTTCTAAAGTCTATTTTAGCTTATTAATTGGATGTATTGGTGTTTCTCTACATTCCTATTTTGTGTCTTGAGGCCGAAGGTCGGAGTCTCGCGGTCTTCGGTGTGACCTTCACCCCATCTAGGCCTCCCGAATAAAACTTCCTTGGAGGACTTACTGGCTAATTATTACGAAGATGCGGGAATTTATCTTGCGTGATGACTTTACTTCATCTAGCCTTAATAATGGGTGCGATAGAAGTTATAATATGGCAACATTTGAGACTAATATTCGTCTCAGGAAACGCGAAGTAGCTTAATTACTAACTCTCATTATAACATTCAGTATGTATGTAAATTACATAGTTTAATGACAACCATCATCATCTTGGAGAACTTTCGCAATACACCGCACGTTTACAAACAAAGTTTATTTAAGACAATTGTATTTACTTTGTGTTATTCTTGCTCCAGCTTTCAATTTAATGAAAAGCAGTTGATTGTTTACAAGCTTTCTGAGAATATAGTTTACTTTTTCTTTTGTGTGGGCGCTTACATCCTTGGAGTCGGGCTATACGGGCGTAAGGCTCATGAACATAAACAAAGATAGTACAACGGCTTAATGTCTCTCTGAAGCATAGTATCATCTTTCTTTGATAGTTAGGAAAGCTGTACAAGAGACATAGACTATAGCGATGAGTTTCTAGTATAAAGAATACTTCGTTAGACCTAAGCATTAGTTTCAATTTTTACAAGTGGTACTTATGTATGTTTTAATATAATAATTTACATTAATTTAATAAACATCCATCTTGTTAAACCTACTTTAATCTAGCAAAACTGGGTACTTATCTCTATCCACAAATTTCAGGAAAATTAAACTAATTTCAACTTTATTTAATAGAGAGGTCTGTTTATAACGTTTATCTTGTCACTAAACAAACGTGTCTAATATGTAAATTGCTATCAAAGCGTAACAAAAGTCTGGGAGTTTAGGGCAAATCGGAAATAATGTAAACTTTAGCAATCGGGTGGTCTATTAAAATTTCAAAGGCTGCGTAGGTGTTTGTATTAGCTGAGCTAACATCGCGTAAATTAGCGATTAGTTTTGCAGTGTTGCCATAACTCAGTATCTCCGTTCGTTACAGCAAAGTTTAATATTTGATGGAGTTATTAGTTAAGTTTATCGTCTTACCGTGACTGAGATGCTTAATTAGGTAAACATCAAAGTAGAGTGACAAGAAATGTGCTTAGTGAAAAATACGTAGTACCTAATCGTAATGAAGGAGCAATTTATTGATTGTCATGTCATTACTATTTAGTAAATTACTTTGCGACATTAGGATGTGCAATGCTGATAGCTGGACCATCTTGCCTTTACTTACCTTTTTGATTTTTTATTGTTAGATTTGTGGTAGCTGTTTGTTTGCCGCGCTTTTAGTTCTATAGGTACAAAGACCTTTTGTCCGTAAAACACCTAAAACTTTAGAGCTCTTTGCGAGGAATGAGACCTCATCTATCTTCACATGTCGCTCTAGATTAAAATGAAAATAAATAGACTGACTTACCATGCGTATAAAGCGGTGGCACACGATACTTGACGGCAGCAGTGCAGGCGATGGCGCCCGTCCCACCTCCGAGTTGCAGTCCATGTGATAACACCTGGACGATGGTCCCCACGACTGTGATGGTCCACCCCCACCCCCCCTCGGGGTAGTAGCGGCGAGCGAGCGTAAGAGCGGCGCGCGCTCGCAGCGCTGCCGCTGTTTCTGCTCCAACACTGGCCCCGGCGCTTGCGCATCTAACACACACAGACACTTCAAACTTAGAACTGGGGTTCGGGGATCTATCTTATCTATTGACACATTTCCCAATTCTATTTTTAAAGAATTAATCTTTAACCCATTGTGTTAAGCTTGTGGATTCACCACAATAGTCCAGCACAGAGGGGATCGAATCACGAGTCGGCCAGTCGGTCGGACAGGTGAAGGTTCGCCGTACGGCTATTGTCGCTTTATTTATGTTGCTAGTTGTTAATGTTATACTTATACCTACTACTAACCATGATTGTAATATTAAAATCATGTACAGTAATGTAGTCCATTAGTTTTAAAAAGATAATAAGTATTTTACTGTAAGATTTATATCATCTTACTCTTTGCGAATTTTGGCAGACGTATAGGATGCATTATTCATACACAGAGTATCGTTTCCGGATACAAGGATGTTACTCAAATGTCTGCCTTTAGAACATTCAAAGTTTATGCAATAAGTTAATATTTATCAATCATGTGGATAGTTTTAAATTCTACGAGTGTAAACTTATAGGCAAACCAAAGGCTCTTCCTACGGATAACTTTTGTATTTTCATCTTGCTTGAAAAGTCTAAATTCAGTTTAAGCATCTTATAACTCATGAAAATGTTACCTAATATTATTCGGAATAAAGCTTGGGAAATGTGTCATGATAGTGATGGACACATCTTCAAATGATTCAGGAAATGGACGTAGATAAACCCCCTTTACGAACCCATTTTACGTGGCACACTGCACTAACCGTCGGAATTGCGTCACTTCGCGCGCTGCCTCGTATCCGACACTTTTAGAGCGACCTCGTTCCGCGTACTTTTTGCACTCCGGCAGCCTGATGCGGTTGCCGCTAACTCCACACGTGCAGAGCAAGTCTTCGGCCCGTAGCTTAGGAGCGGGCCGATACCTCGGCTTGTACCGGTCCTTGCAGTCGCAATCCCGTTTCTTCCACGACAAGAGACGCTCCAGCAAAGTCCTCCGCCTGACCAAGCTAGTGCTCTCCACAGTAGCCGTCGTTTGGCCCGTGTCCAGAGGGTATGACGAGCTCCGATCCACCTCCTGCGCCGCCCCAACTTGCCGATTATCATAAGTGATCCGTCTATTGTTACACGTGAATGCTGGGGCGAAATTGTGCGTAATGGGCTTTTTGTCGGCGGCATGATTCGGCCCGTTTTTGGGTGGGAAGCCATTTTTTATTTTCGTAACGTCCGTGTGAAGGGACTTCCAAGTGGCGATGACTTGATCCCGGTCGGGGGGCTCGGCGAAGTCCGGGACGGTGGTTGATTCGGGGAGCCTCGGCTGCGGGTCGGGCGCCGGGGCGGGCGCATCCCGAAGGTGCGTGGGCAGGCTGTCACACCGGCGGAGCGTCATTGTTATGCAAATTCGGCGGTCTCATTTTTGTTTAACACTCATAGACACTTCTTCACATTTCACTGCACATTGATATCTGTAAGAGAAAAGTGAAATTATTATCTGAAATTCAGTATCAGCACTGAAATGTTTACTGGAACAATATCTTAATTAGATACGTCCAGTAACTGGAATAATGTCTTTGTTACAGAATACTAATTCTGCATATCAAAATATAGACATAGACAGGTATTTAATTTAAATGCACAAGGGTTTAAATAAATAACAAACTTTCGTAGGACAACTTTAAATATGACTAACTAAGACGTAAATCATCTACACGCATAATTCCAAATTACGCGAGTTCACAGCAACAAGTACCAGAGGAAAGTTTACAGACGCCACACGGCGCAATTATTAAATTCCAACTTGCACTGCTGTCTACTGCACAACTTGGATTTACTCGGTCCCTTAAATTTTAGCTGAGTTTTAAAATATACCAGGCTAAGCATAAATAAGTTGTTACTCTGCGACCTACGAATTAAAAGCATAAACTTGCTGTAAGGATAAATCTGTCGTGGATTTTTTATAATCTTTCTTTTAATGTGCTAAAAAGTAAGTAATTTTATTTCAATCTGTAATCTAGATATGTGTTTAATTAACAAAACGATATAAAAATTATCGTACGGAATACCGTTTACTTCACAAATTGCATTATAAAAATAAAAATTACATTTTACAATGTGTCAGATCGAGTTATAAAAATTACCTACATAACTTTTATGGCGCGAACGTTAATTAAAAACTAAGTGCAAACCAGATTAAAAATTACGAGTTGTCTTAAAAATGTTAATTACCTACTCGATAACGAATCGATATTGGGTATCGGATACTGAAAGTGCTTACGCAGATTTTGTACTATATTTTTATAATTACGGCGCGGTAAAGCTCTCGGCCGACTGGTTCTGTATGCATTGACCGAATTGCCGACAGAATAATTCGTGCAATGGAAGTTCACTGACTTGACTGAAAATGTGTTGTGGTTGAACAAGTTTTAGTAAATGCGCGGCATATTGACGTTAATCAATGGTTTCGTGTAACCTACTCAATCAGAAAAACAATGTTACAAATATTTTAATGTTGGTAAATTTTACAGGTGTGAAAAAATATGCGATAGCGTTAAGAAAATATTATAAGGATAGCCTTTTAATCTGTATTTGAAATTGAAATATCTCTAACTATTTAATTAAATATACTTAAATAGAGCACGGATTAGCATAAATTCTTACAACCCAATAAAATTCAATGTTCAACACGAAGGTCTTAAATTCACTTTGGATTAAGCAAAAACACGTACATTCCTATGAAATATTCAACGGCCTAAACGATATGTAAATAAACAGATCTGGGTCGGTAATGGCTCAGCCAATGATCCAAAGATCTGGCAATGCAAGATATTTGTGAAGATTAAGCCTTTGTGATTCCAAGCCTTGATTTATCGGGACCATTTGCAGAGTTTTGGAACATACCTCAGCCAAGTGGTTTATTATTTACGTACTGTTCCACAAAATGATGCGTCACTGCTGCTAAAGTTCCATTAGGTTGTGTTTTTTATATGCCATTGTACATACAGTCAGACTTTAGCCATTAGGCTGTATTTTTTATATGCTAATGTAGGTATGTACTTACAGTGAACAGCACTTCAGTCAGACTATCTATTTTATTGCCAAATCGCGCTTATTGTATCTAATTCAATAAGATATAACAGTATTTACCTTAAATGCGAACTGTTATTTTATTTGTCTACAAGATATTGATCTAGAGAGGAATCATGTGTAACGTTGTAAAATCCTCTACTTGTTACTCATAATTAGGTACTCTAGTTTCAGCTAAATGACGTCCACTACTGGAGAAAGGCCTCCCCCAAGGATTTCCATAATAACCGGTCCTGCGCCGCCCGCATCCAGGCTCTTCCCGTGAATTTTACCAGATCGTCGGTCCACCTAGTGGGTGGTCTGACCACGCTGTCTTCCGGCCCGTGGTCACCACTCGAGACCTAGGTACCTACTCTCATTTGTTCTAAATTACTTTTTTCATCAAGACGTGCAATTTGCAACTAGTTTTTTGATTTCATAAATAAATAATTAACTCTTCCTTTTGGCTTTGCCGTAGTCGGTTAAACTTTTGTGAAATACAGCTAATTTCAAAGTGGTTCCCTGACAAATATGAACGCCAAATTAGGATTGACATGGCTGATATCTTTTATTCCATTTATGTCCCCAGACATCAGACAGTAAGTTTATAACCATTCCGAGAAAATCCAAATTTATTTTCTTCTACAAAAGCTAATAAGTCTCTTGTTTGTTGTAAGTACGGATCTTCTGAGTACATCCTCTTTAAGCAAGAAAGAATATAACTTGTCTCGATAACAGATCTGATGAACGACCGCTGATTCGAGACCCAAAATAGATCCTTTTAAAACTAACACAAAGTTTAATTGCTGATGTGCTTTTAGATTCTCTGTGAGAGATTTATACAGTGACCAGTGAGTAGACGAACGTCTGGCGTCTTGATGGTCGGTGCGAATTTTGGCTGCATAGACTATAGATGTAATGAGTATATTTTTGGATAAGTCCACTAATTTAGTTAGTCAGACATGTTTTTGTAAACAAATAGCCCGCCACATAATATCTTTGAGATAGTTGCGATGTTTTTGTCTGAGTGTGAGTCCACATTTACGGTGGCAAGCGTATTTTAATCCACATATGTAATTATTTATTACTATATCTATATTCAAGAGGTGAAAAGAAAAATAGAACACTAATGACACGTCGTTTTAAAAATTATGTTATTATAATGTATTTGATTGATTTGAAAAGGAAAAGAAATTGATCACGAAGGTGTTTGTACCTATAAGTGGGCATAACAGAACTGCTTTAGATCACTGATAGAAATGCCATGTGCAATCATAATGAGAAAATTAAACACAAGGTAATAAAAACTCGTGGCGACTGAGCAGTCAGAACTCAGACACGATGAAAGATGAAAGCTTTTGTAGGGCTTGCGAGAGACGTGTTCAGAATCAACTTTCTTTAAGTTCCCAATCCAAAGTTTGGAAGTTTGCAATAATTTTCTATAACATCAAAACAAAACAGTTGGCCACAAAACAGAAGTTATCGATTACCAAGTTTCAGTCAAACTTTACGAAGCTCATGCCAGCGTCGTGCTCTGTCTGTTCAACATTTTTGTTCTGACCTCCTTTCGGATTAGCACAATGTTTAATACAGGAAGCTGATATGGATTTTATTAAATATTACATGTTGAGGATTTCCTTAAATCTTTTATTTATTAGGCGTCATCATTTACATGTGAATATTGTTTTTGGTATAATTTATGCATGCATATTTTTGTTACGCTTGATATTGTTTTGCTAAAATATCTGGCGTGGAATGTGAAGCTGACATAAAGTACTGCGTATCACGAGGAGAGAAAGTGTAATTTTAATTCAGTTTTCTGCATTTTACTTTCCATTTCACTCCAGCGAAGTTAAAAGGGCCGTCTGTCTGCCCAGTTGGACGAAAGGAATAAAAAATCGAGTAATTGAATGGAAACTACAATATTAACAGTAAAAGGGGGCAAATGCCGAACTTTTCAGACATGATGCCATTCCGCTGGCCGTTCATACTCTGTAATTACATGCGCGGACTCTTTTGCGATGGCTCCTACGTATAAGGGCGAAACTGCCGCTTACGCCTTTTTCCAATTATTTAAGCAATGATTTCACTTTGCTCTAATCTATAACATCAGTAAGAAAAAAAATTTTTTTTTCCATTAGATACAAAATAAAATTTTAGGCAAATAGGCGTATGTGCAAAACTACGCCACGTATAAAGCCCAATCATACGATTCGTCAATCTATACGAGTAGTTGCTTACATAAACATATATTTTTTATAATCCAAATCTTAAATAAAGCCATGAAAATATTTAGCAAATTGTTTTATTTATAAATTATGACACATTATATAGTTATTTAATTTTTAGCGTTAAGAGTCGCATCTCAAACTAATTTGAAAATTATAAATAACTTGAAAAAATCGAACTGCCTAAGGCATCGTGGGTTCAATTCCCGCCTTAGGCAATTCGATTTTTTCAAGTTATTTATATTTTTTAAAAATATGACACATTATGTTAAAAGACCTAACTAAATCTCGAGCACAGTATATGGGCGTATTTGCGTTAAAACGTAAAACGGTACATTAAACGACTTTTTCTAACTGATTTATTATTGATATAGCACATGATAACAATTAAAATAATTACATGCATAAATAAAGAGAGTAATCGCTTAAAATATTATATTTACGTTGTCATTTAAGTCTCTTTACGTTGAACAATATACATGAAATTATAGAAATATGCCGACGTAAAAGGGCAATGCGTAAAATCTCAAAATATATAAGAAAAATATAAAAATTGATAACAGCAGTAGCAAAAGCATTACATGTTAAGGCTAAATGTGAAATTTCATTAAATTCGTTTTAGTAGGTCAGAAGATATGACCCAAAAATATGGTTCTGGCCACTAAAATGGCTCTCCTGTAAAATTTACTTTTTTCACTTACGCCAGTATACGTAGGAGCCATCGTTTGTGCCTCGGCTTTGGCAGACAATTGAATTTCAAATCTCCTCCAGGGGCAGATCATCTTGAGAGTTAGTGCTTTTTATAGTTCGAGCTAGCTTAGTCTATTGTGAAAAAAACAATAGTGAACCTAAAGGATTCTAAACTCGTTTTATACCTAGTCCTAGATACTTTTCTTTTAAAAATCTACAATTCATAAAGTGTGTGAAAAAACGTAATTGGTGGTATTCATCAGTAATTGAACAACATTTAACGAGTTGGTGCCAAGAATCTTGGTGATTACTACCGATAACTACGTTATAAAAAAAAAGTCCAAAGATTTGCAATTTAATTAACCGCATACATTCATGGAAATGACCCATTTACTTATCACTTTTCAGGTTTGAAACTCCATTGAATATTTCATATTTTCACATGCCATTTTACGTGAACCACAACAATGTTTTTCGCGAAAAATGTATGTAGCAAACACCTGTCTATCATTCATTGTACGACGTGTTTTCTGATCCTACCGTAGGTACTGTCCATCATTTGAACTCTAATTAAAAAGTTGGCAGAGGCGATGTAGAATCACATGTTTACAAAATCATACACGGAAGTGACGTGTCAGTTCATTGGGAGCAATGTTTTGTTAAATGTTTCATTAATGTACTCATTATTTGGCCACATGAAAATATTAATTAAGCGGAAACAGAGCAGATGTAAGCAAGATATTCCTGCTTTACAAATATCACGCTTAAAAAATTATTTAGAGTTCAATCTTATCGAGGCGAACAAATAATATAATATTTCCAACAAAAAATATCAAAGAAAAACCGTCTTAGGATAGAAGAAGAAGTATGATTTTAGGCCTTTAGGTATATTTATGAAAACCAAATAGTTATTTTTTGTAGTCATTGAGACAAGTATCAAGCACTGAATGGGTTATTTTATTGAGAAATAGAAACTTTGAAGAACAGCGAAACTATTTGCATTGTTTTTCAGGTTATTCCATATTATACAATGGAAAAGTCGTTACCGTTGTGTAAAACCGTAAGTAACAAAAGTTGCACGACATTTCCGGAGCCCGGGTAAGCCGGCAACTCATAAAACTTAACTATCTCCACCCAGTAAGTACACAGCTTAGAAAATTCCGCCTTAAGTAACCGAGTTTTGCAAAAATATAATTTTCGTTATAAATCCACTCGACACGCTGAACAGTGGTTATTTGAATATTTTGTCTGGAAAAAAACAAAATAGGTACGGGCCCTAGATCCTGTTTTTTTATCCACAAAGAGGACGCTCTTGGCCTGCATCACACCTGATGGAAATGTATCTTTCTAGGTGACAGATTAATCATTATTATTATCATGGTATCCGAAAACGATCCTCTTCAATCGAAAGACTCCACAACGACCGGTCCTGAGCTCATCCAAGCGCATTCTGCATATTTCATCAAGTCGTCAGTCCATCGGGTATTAACGGACTTAAAAGAAAAATACCTACACTAAAAACGTCCATAGATCCGGAAATAAATGTTCGAGCTCATCACACTAACATTTGCTCCCTATGGGATTCGTACCGGCTACCGCAGATGGCGTGAACGTAAAAATGTGCTTAGTTCCATCTCCTCTGACACATTAAAATTTATTTCCGCTGGTCTATCTAAACAAATAACTAACTATCTCAGCAAACACAAAATAAGTAAGCTTAACTTTCATCCACGTCCTGATAAAGCTTTGTCCCTTAATTTTTTAATGAAAAATTACTTTGACCTTACAAATTGTTTGTAGGCAGGTGCCGGATTTAATTCCGGGTCACCGTATTTAATTTAGTCATCAATCATGCGTCCAGGGAAATGAAAAGAGTGGCAACCCAGTAATCGGGGCTAATTCAGGGAGAAGTAGACACCCTATTTGTTATTCCGCGAGCCTTCGGCGACATTCCTTCTGTGATTAATTTCTGTATTCAAATTGCAACGCGACGAACGTTTTTTGTTTTTCATAACATTCGTGTTTGTTTTTTTTTATTCGGCCAGTATGGAATTCTATTGAAAAAATAAAACAAAAGGGAGACGATGATAACCTATTAACAAAGTAGAAAACTTTTATTTAAAACTATTTAATTTCTTTTTTTTTTGTTTATCAGAGATAATTTTCTATTCTAAATTGAGTTTTACCGCTGCCGCTCTGGTCGATTGTGAACTAAAATAGCAATGAAGTAGACAAAAACAATAAAGTAATTAAATTGGATTTACTCAATGTAATATTTACTGATTTAAGAGTGCCTGAAATCCCATTTTGTTATTTGTGTTAGAGCAAAGTTTTCTGAGATCCCAAAGTTGAGAGTCGCTCTGAATATGGACATTTATTTTTATAATTACCATAATGTTAGAAAACAGTAATCATGGTTGCTTATTATTGTCATTCCAATCAGTTTCTTCGTTGAATGTTGGAAATAGATATTTATTTACTAAAACGCAAATTATTTGCTGTTTTAAGTTTCAGCTCCCACGCATTCTATTTTTAGAAGTCGATGGAGTTAAAATACGATTAAGACGAATCAGGCTTTCCTTTTGTGGGTTGGGTCTACATCAAATGATTATTAAATAATGATTTATCAGTTATCAAAGTTTAGTCAAGTAAGTAATTAATGTGGAAGACTGAAATCCCACATTGTTGAGAAGTTGAGATCCACTAAAAGTTCGTCTTTGTGCATTCATTTTGTTGAGTACCTACTTACTAGCTCTTGCCAACAGCTTCGCCTCCGTGAAATGTTGTCTATCCCAGAAAAACTTTATCCCGCTTTAATTTAAATAATATAGATTTTAACTTATCATACGTTCTTTCCCGGAATTCAAACTATCTCTATACCTACCTTTCATCAAAATCGGTTCAATGGCTTAGGCGTGAAAGCGTAACAGACAGAGTTATTTTCGCATTTAGAATATTAGTAGGGAATAGGGATTACATCTCCTTTATGTTGAGTCAGTCTTGCCTCTCAAATGTAAGTTTCAGAGTTCGGCTTGCCAATACCATTACGTTGAAACCCGTCGCATCAATACACATATACTATCCCTAGGCGACAATGGGAAGCGGTATATAACGTAGTACATTTGGGCCCGATGCGGACGACCCCGCCGGGACGTACGGGACAGCAATACGGGCGATTGCTTCAATCTGCCTAAACGGATGCAAGAGTAAGCTCACGCTCTCAACAAGAGAACTGCTTGAGAATTTGAATTTAAATGAAGAACGTCACAATGCCATCTACGGGCAAAAAATGGAATTAAGCCTTTAAATTTCGAACAACAACAAAGAAAAAAATCCAATAACTTTGTAAAAGTTTGAAGTATTTTTTTTAATAATAAAAAATGTAGCAGATATAATAAAGGCAACTAACAGCACAAAAAGAAATCACATTTCACACAAAAATTCCTACTGTGTGGAATCTGAAACCAAAACCAGTGACCTTTTTATCGCCATAAACCACAGAGCTTGCGGTTGTCAAAAACGGCAGAAACAAATGAAAATCTACAAAATTCCTATTAGGTAAAGGTATCGTATGTGTTAGGTTCGTAAAAATGGATATTTTTTTTGTTTACGCGACATACTCTAAAACATTTTGTCTAAAACATTTATTTCTCCAAAATGTCTTGTCTTACTGGCTAGCAAAGGATAAAACATTCAGTATTACACCTTATTTTAAGTGAAGCATGCTCAGAATAAAAATAAACTAAAACAACTTCTAAACGGTACTCGTAGAATTAATTTACGGGCGTAAGCCACTGCCGAGCCGTGTACAAAGCTCCAGCAGATTGTGGGAAATAATTTTCACAGGAGATACATTTTATTTTCTCTAATTTTCTTACTTTATCCGGATGTAGAAAAACAATGACATATTCCTGTTAAAGCCTTCAGGTAAATCTGTATTTACGTGTCTTATATACGTTTGAAGTGGATTCACCACAAGAGTCTAGTGCGGTTGACCACAAAATAATATGTGTCAGTTTGTTAGATTCAGTATTGAATTTTGAATAAGCTGAACCAAATGCCGCGCGGCGGTAAAATGTATTCTTCAGTAATAGAAGTTGGCAAGACTCTTCTATACTTACCTTCTTATTATTTACTAGCTGTGCCCGCGACTTCGTCCGCGTGGAATAATGACTTTGGGTAGGCACTTTTAATAATTTAGTCTAATTATTTTACAAATAGCTTTTGCCCGCGACTTCGTCCGTGGAGAAGTCGAAAACGTTCTCATACGATTATTTTTAAATGTTTTAACGTTATTATCTAAATATTTGAATACTTTTAAAATATAAATAAAAATCAGGTTAAATAAACATGAAAATATTTTTTTCTTATATTTTATGAACTAGCTGTGCCCGCGACTTCGTCCGTGGAGAAGTCGAAAACGTTCTCATACGATTATTTTTAAATGTTTTAACGTTATTATCTAAATATTTGAATACTTTTAAAATATAAATAAAAATCAGGTTAAATAAACATGAAAATATTTTTTTCTTATATTTTATGAATATGCAGCTCGGCCTTTGATCCGGTGAAAGTTACTCGGTGGTATTATTTTTTTACAACGAAATCGAAAACTACACCTACCGCAGTATTATTGGTAAACTTTTTTTTATATTTTCCTACGGGTGCTAGAATTACCAAGCTTCCAGCATGCCACTGGCCGTGGGAGAAGGAGCTTTTCCTCAAGACTACTCCCACTACCTCAAGGGCCTCCGCCAAAACTCTCGCGCGAAAATTGAATAATTTATTTATTTGGATAAGGATTAATATCATGTTTATAAAAACACCTTCGCAAATAATGCATTATTTTAAAACAGATTTTTTTTGCATAAAAATGGTAAAAGATAGACATATGCTACCGCGGACTTTTTTAAAGAACTTTTAAAGTGGAACAATCCTGTCATACATGATTTTTGCGAAACTTTAACCGTTTACGCAGCGTCAGCTCTCAAAAGGAAAAAATTCACTAATTTGAAATATTCTTGATTGGTGCTCCGCTCCTATTGGTCTTAGCGTGATGATAAATAGCCTAAAGCCTTCAGGAACTAACGGGCTATCCAACACAAAAAGAATTTTTCAAATCGGTCCAGTAGTTCCTGAGATTAGCGCGTTCAACCAAACAAACAAACAAACAAACAAACAAACAAACTCTTCAGCTTTATAATATTAGTATAGATTTCTTAGCTTCAAAGTCTTTTGACTCCAAACAATATTGCGTAGCCGAGTTTGTAGGATCTCATCACGGGAACAGCTTATAAGTAATTTGGATAGGAGAAAATGATAATGAAAATCTTCATTGACATGTAATTCACTAAGTGCCATGTAATCTTTGGTCTTGTTTTGGAATATCTAATCATCATCAGTTTCCTCGATTCATCTTTTTGGGGATAGTGTTGTTACTACGTTTTTCATTCATAGTAACTCAAAATATGTATTAGGATCATCTTGGCAAATGAAAATAAGTGGCCATAAAAATATAATAAAAAAATTATTCACACAGAGTAAATTAATTAAAAACCCTTTTATAAGTCCTAATATAACTTTATAAACATTAACCCTCCTCAGAACAATGTTGTTAAATAAATAATGCTCGTTTTCACCATCAATCCCTAATTTTAAGTGACCCCTATGGTAACACTTATTAGGCAATTTGTTTTCATGGGGGCCACTTAAAAATTAGGGATTGTTGAAAACGGGCATAAGAGATAAAGGTGGCATTTTTCTCACAAGATAACCGCGCTTTTTAAAAGTCAGGAAAGTCCGAGTTAAAACTGGACAGTCCGACGTGGAACTAAACGGTTGGCATCTCGGCCACTCGAAGCGTCCACCGTAATCACCATTAAGGCTGGCTCCGTCCACTTTACAAATCACTCGGCTATTATGTAGGGGCTCCATGTTTAGCACGTTGGTCCTTATCTCTAGTTTGTACGAGTATGAGGATGCACTAATCGTGGAAGCAATTGCATTGCATTTGAGTCGAATGAATTCAAATGCAAATAAATAAAGTTGCAGGCATCGATTACCTGCTGTTGCCGTTATTCTTAAGTTCTTCTGAACTTCTTGCCATTAAGAAGTTCTTCTTGTATTGCAGATTCATTGGATTGCAGATATTTTTATAAATTTTTAGATATAAAACCCTAGAAAGCGGCAAACCAAATCATGTCAATTTAGAGTAACATAGTAAGTAGGTATTTTAACTGGAAGCTTAACCGAGGGTACTATTTCTTAAACTTTGAGCGAAGTGCCATCCATGTTCTAACTTGAACTAACATACATTTAGTTTGACGACGCCGTGGCCTTTACAGTTTTCTTACAGAGTACCGCGTTAAGTACCAAGCTACCGACTTTAATGTTATAGCCTGTTATAGCTGTCCAAGCGAGTTACCGAATTTGGATCTACCGTAAAATGGAAATTTTGCAAAATCTTAAATGAAGTGTAAAAATTACCAAAGCGACAAAATGTCAGTTGACAAAAATACCGTGGTTAGGTACATCATTAAAATATTTACCCCTTTTTAACGGACTCTTGGAATGTTCTTCTGCAGTGGTATTTTAATGCACATTTAAAGTTCAACATTTCACAACTGCCGTTTGGTCATAAACAGTTTTTTCCATTTCATCGATTTGAAAACTGCTCTGCCCCAGATTCGTGAACTAAGCACAACGTTGTTTTTGTCGAACCGACAGAATTTTAGATTTTCCAAGTTACAGAAACCGTCGCTAGCAGAATTTTTAATATGATTACAGAATTTTTAATTTGCGTAGATTACAAAAGTTATGTCAACAACGTCATAATAGGTCAGGAAAAAGTTCAAGGGCAGGAAGCAATTCATCTCTCGCCTTCCGCTTTTATTATGCGTATAAATGACTTAGAGCTGCTAAGACAGGATTGGGGAAACTAATTTTGTATTCCCTCTACGTAAAATCATTTTTGAACTTCGTTTTAAAAGCAAACTGTCATTAATGTCAGGAATCTGCTATGGTACTTCAAAAAGGTAATAAATAAAGGTAACATACTTATGATGTGCTTTTGACGAGGATCTATAACTATCAGCTTATTGAAGATGGAAATTGTTTGAAGATGAATTTGTTTGATCTGTTGTCCTGGTTAGTTCTGTAAGTCAGGTTTGTTTCAGCACTGGGAAAATAAGTAGTCAAAAAACTATATTTTGTCTAGCTCATCTATTGAATTTATGAATGGTACGCTACGAACATAAATGAACGACAGTGATGCGACTTCTGGAACTACCAGTATTTTTCAAAGTTGTAAACACCGATCATTTATACCGACATGCTGCCATGAGGAGCAGTCGAAAGTATAAGTAGCCTGTATAGAAAGTGATCAAGTTGCTATTATAATAAGAATAAAAACAAACTGACTTTATGTTAGGTAAGTATATACGAACACTGAGCAGTTACCGCTACAGATGGCGAGAAGAAAATTGCTACAGAAAGGTGAAAAGTAACACCAAGGGGACTTTCTCACTCGAACAAAACTTGGCAGCGAAGTAATTTGAGATGAATGAAGAAGATGAAGAATCAAGGCAGGTTTTAAAAAGTTTTTTTTATAATACAGTTTTGTCTTTTCGATTAACAATTTAACTTTAACTTTATACAGTGTCAGAATTATTTAACTTAATTTAAATGCTTATCTGCTGATTCCACGATAAGATTTAAACTATACCAATATACATACCAAAGCACTCAGTAATAAATAAGCTTTTAATGGAAGGGCGAAATACTTCGACATACCTCCCGATCGCGAACTTTCGGAAATTACGTCATTGAAAAGTTTGATCAAGTATTTTATTCCAATACCTATTGGCCCGTGATTGTAGGTGCTTCAAATAAGTAGATAATAATAGAGCAAATGTTTTTGGAGTGAACACACCGCGAAGAAGGTGTATATTGTTAAGTAAGTATTGTAAAGAAAAACAAAACATATTCTAGAGGAGAGTTTTCTATGAAATACCACAAACAAAACATTTAAGAAATGCATTAATAACGGATGTAGTTCAGTTATGCATTCTAGCAAACCTAAACCTAAACCTTCACCATGGAGCGCTAATAAAATTATCTTTAGGTTTTTTAAAGTACCAGGTAAGTACCATTAAAATTATATCCAGTAGACATAGGATGCGTGCCACGATAAACTTTGTCGAGGCATTTTCTCGATTTTGCACCACAATCCCATAGGTAGGTACATTTTGTCGTCTAAAATAGTCGGTAAGATTTTATCACGGCGCGCATCCTAAGTAGCCCGTTTATTTTGTTATAAGGTTACATGCATACGAAAAGATAATTCTTTTACAGCTTTTGCTCTACTAGCGGATTTATGGGTATTTAATTTACGAGTAACGTCACTTCCCATTTTCAAGGATTAATTTGTGCATTGTGCAGAAAATGGAATGCAGCTTTCGAAAATTGGACGTCATACGACACATTGGTTACACACCAAAATTTGTTCTTCCCGAATAATTTAATCCGGTTAAATAAAAACGTAATTCTTTGTTAAACAAATTCATTGATTTTAGCGATATTTATTCAAATATCGGATTTTCTTCCATATTTGACACAGATATATGGTATGAAACCATAAAACAAACTTATGAAGCGTAAAACATTACATAATACGTTTGAGAATATTTCCCCACGATCCGGGTTGAGTTTACATGTCGTGCACGAATATTTTTTAAATCTTTTGGTTAAAAATTGCAGAAACTTTATAAAAATTGTTAGGAACGACGGCTCTATTTGGTTATGTCATTTTATCACAGAAATCCTGAAGCCATCGTCCTGTTCCATTGGCAGAATCTGGAAACAGTCCAGACTCGTACTTGTTAACCCAATCTAAATGGGTTCATATTGGATGCATTGTTTTATTTCAAGGCTACAGAACTTTCATGGCGATCTTTGATGCCCATTGCAATGCATTGACATGCAAGATACGAATTTACTTATCCCATCGAAAAATATTTCATTGATAAGTTTAATCAATCGTCGAATATAAAGTTCAAGTAAAATAACTTTGCAGGTTTTACATTGTCAAATTCGTCTAAGTACCATGGGACTACTAAGTACCTATACTAGTAGTTTTAACTGATAGATGACTATGCTAGTGTTCAATTTAGTTAATTATGAGGAAGTAGGTATAATGAAAAAAAAAAAAGTAAGATTTGGTTGCACCACTTATTTGAACCCTCGCAAAAAAGCTTATGAAAATAGATGTCATTTCTGCATGCAGAATGAAATAGAATAGAATCTAATATTTTCTCTGAAAGAATTGCAAATGCTATTTTTAGAATAACTGCGACTGGAAGTTATTTATTTTGAAGCTGTTTAAATGCAAGAAGATCCAGAAGGCAGGAGGATGAAATGTTGACGAGGATTGCATTCTATGTTTAACTTTAAAAGATTATTTTGTGCCCGATAATAGAAAGCGACAGGAGACAAATAATAACTTAAAATGACGCTTAACTTATACTTAAAATGAGTCTTAGAGACCTCAATGATAGAAGAGCAAGTTTAACTACAATTAACTGGCATTTCTTTGCCCTAGCAATTTCTGTGCAACCTAATTACGAAGACAGTTTCAGGAGTTCTGGAATTTATAAATTTATTCCAAGTTTGAGTTCAGTGTGGGAATTACCCGCAGAAGGTTCATGTCATCGAATGTTTGGTAGTATATTATTTAAAACCAATATTGAATGGTTTTCACCAATATGGTTAACCGTTACTAAAAAGCCAAAGGGTTATTGAAAGTGATATTGACCACGATAGTGCGATCGGAGCAGCGTAAATTCTATCCAGTAAATTTTTGACATCAAAGCCGTTCAAATATTTGGGTCAATATTGGAGGCATGGAGAGAGTAGGTACATACTCCCTATGCTACCATTACCTAAAGGTATGTACTCACGCACACATGTGCAGGGTTCATTCGTTTGTGACGTCACGGCTATTGTGACGGACGACCGCGGTCTGCAAATTACAGCCTGGATCGCGATATCGAAGACTGGAAAATAAAAATCTAATATTCCCCTTTGTTCGCTGGATCATAAGTAAGTATTGCAGCTTTATTGTTCAGTTCGTTTAGAAATTTAATTAATTTTAAATGAATTGTTTTGTTTTGTCAGTTTAAAGCGGAGTTGGGTTTTTATAGACTAAGATCATGGTTAACTTTTTAAAGCTAAGAAGTCAAATGTACAATTTTTTTAAATGGAACTTTTTTGCATGATACCGAAAAACCACCATAGATCGATTACTCTACAACTATAAAACAATTTGATGAAAATACTTTGTTTTCGTTATCTAGGCGTTTATTTTAACCAAATTATTATCTTTACTGTCAAAGTCTAGTTGGAAAATACATATGTATAGTGTTTCTCAAAGGAAAACTAGTTTATTGGCTTAGAAAGAGCTAACTTCAATTCCATTTTACATTTGCGTAAAATTAACATGAGACGCTGAAAATACGAGTAGTCTGATTAATGTAATAAATAATTATTTGTATTTAATTATAGTAGTAAATCAGTCTAGACGTCTTCGTTAGTTTTTAGGTTATTACTTAGCTGTAATTAAATATTAAGCAGCTAAACTGCTTAAAAATATTATACTGTTAAGCCGTTATAAGAAGAGTTTCTGTGATTGATCACTAAGCAGTACTTCAGGAGTAAAAAGCATTCTTGAAAGTTCATATTTAAAGGCTTTTGTAAGATTCCCTCAAATGTGCCTACGCTTATTGCAAAGAATTATTTTTAATTATGTACTTAGGTGCAGACCAAGGTTTTGGTTGCAATGGTTACATGTCTTGTAAATCGCTTGAGAAATTAGGAGTCATAGAAATTATAGACTTTGATTTTTTCCAAGGTCGAACACGTTTAGGTTTTCTATTAGATTTCGCGGCGTACTCGTATATCTAATATGACCCGGTATTTATGTAGCCCAATGTATTTTTAGATGAAGTTATTTTTAGCATATCTTTATGAGTATTTTTCCAATATTATTTGCTCATTCATATAAATGTTCTAGGCTAGACAGCGTAGTATATATTTAGCGTCTATTGTTAACCGCAAAATCACGTAAGTAGGTTGACAAAGATTAAATACTGGCACAAATAGCTATCAAATGATGCTACTCGCTGTTTGATGATGCTGACTATACCGCATTGAAACCGTTCCCAGGGGGATATGACCCACAAAATGGCGACAACGATGTTAGTGTATAATTGTGTGCGCTTTTAGAGGATGCGCAAACGTAGACACTTTGTTGTCGACACGACACATCACTCGTTGACGAAAGCAAATCGTTGTTGTGGCGATCTCACACTGTTGTTGACACGATACACCAAGCTATGCGCAGCGTAGTACTTATGTGCTTAGTACGAAAGGTTTGTTAACGTTGCTTGTGTTGTCTACTGAAGACTGTTAGTTAGCGGTTGCCTACACCGAACACATAATTTTTATATGACGAGTAGGTATGTGTCAAGTGGAAGCAACTGGATACAAAAAGTGTTTAAACCTGCGCGGGGAGTGGTTGTTAAAATAAAAATATCATCTGATGACTGACATGAGACACAAAACATGAAAGTGTCTACGATTACGCAGCCCCTTACTGCATTTACTTTAAATTTTCCCTTTGTTTTTGCAACAACGACGTCTGGTGACGTTTATTTCAAAGCGTTAAATTACGAGCCGCAAAAATGTTAAATGCCACATTGCCGTTTAGGCTGAGCTTTGTAACCCTTTTCACGTTTTGTGAATGAGTAATATTTTATTTGCACAATGAAATTTGTTTCGTTGTCACATTATTTACAGATACAGAAGTGGTTTTAATGAAATAAATTCCTCTCGGTTTACAAAATGTTTAAATCATAAATAATGTGAAATGGATTTTCATAATGGAATTTAAGTAGGTACCTCTTCATAGGCAAAATTTATCTGAACTACTATTTTATGGCCGCAAGTTTCATTTTCCGATGATCGAATTGAAACAAAACACACCATTTTTTAAAAACATTTTTGTGCTTGAATGAATGAATCAAATGGTATAATTAATTTCAGTACTCTCTAAAGTTGAATCAAATCAAATAAAAATCCATTTATTAGCTTGATAAGCGAAAGTAAAAATTAAAGCAAACTTGAGTATAAATTAAAGCATTTACTTATAGCAAAACAACGAGCTACTCTAAGTATGATAAGTTTCTAGTAACACCCTTTCGCGAACCAAACACGCTTTGGAAACTAAGGTTGTATCTGTATAGTAAGAACATTTCATAGAAATGCTCGAGAAAATGCTTTTCATTTTAACACGTTATCCACTCGCCTACTATTTTTATGGGTCGGCCGAAATCCGCGTGGATTAAATGGTTCCACCGATCGGAAGTGCACCCAATCCCTTCATAAATATCGTATGTTCACGGTTCGAATGAGAAATAGTCCGTTAATCAAATTAAGCTTTGAAGTTTTCCTAAGTGTCATTTTAGTGAATTAAAAATAATACCTAATAGTGTGCATGTAGAGTAGACGTTACATATTGTAAATCGATTATGTTATGTTCTAAATCTTATTATTATATTATAAAAAGTAAAGTGGTCGTTACTTAATAGAATTGTAACAAATAGGTACACCTATGAAATATTTATGACGCTCCAACAATCTTAACTTGTACAACTTTCCAATAAAACCCGTGAAAAGTCTGGGAAATGTTGAAGTTTTCAGTAAATACTATCTAATCGAGAGTAACAAGTTTAAAAGGACTTGGCTGTAACATACATTTGGCGTTATGGAAAGGTTTCCATTAGGTTTAAGTTGGTACTCGATAAATAAACAGTTTTCTTATCTAAATGGACTTTTTGCAATTGACAGAATTGTCATCGAAGAGCTGTGATCGTCAGCAGAAATACTTTTAATACATTTTGATGTTACTTTAAGTTGATTGTAATGGGTTCACATCCAAAACTAACATACATACCTACCTAGTACATAAATAGGAAAGTGTATCATAAGTTTAGCCTGTAGTAGGATTTCAAACTTTTGAAATAGTGTCTGAGCATTTTATGCTGATTCTCTCAGAGAGACGTGCTGACGTTTAAAGTCAAAGTCAGCAACAGCGAAAATATCATTATTATCTTACTTTCTATCAGATGAGTAATTATAGTTACCTATTTTACCTATTCACAATTGTTATTGTCGAAACTTTCTTTAGTTAGATTATTTTTATCTGTATAATATGTAGATTTTTCTGTTTTAATTTTCCTTCAGTAAGCTTTAATAGTTAACTCTATTTTCTTCTGTAACTGTAACTTGTATTGTGTTTAATTGACAAATTATGATGTAAGAAGAATATTTTTCCTTCGTCGATTACTGTTAAAAAGGCTATTTCAGAATAACCAGGTAATAGTAGAGGTGGTAGAGGTTATACCACGTAAGTGGGGGCACGTTCCGTCCGTAACTTAGTTTGCGTGAGCGTTCTTGACTGCACGTTCGTTAGGCGACGACGTGTACGTCGCTTTCATTATGCACGTTACGCGTAACACACGATGCGTAATGCGTATAGCGCGATGACAAAACCAGTTTAATTTTAAATGGTTTGAATTTTGGTTCTTTTTCACAACAAGTATATTGTTATGCGTGACACATTACGCATGCGGGACGTGAGACCCCTAGCTCGAATTGAGATTACAATTATTATTTTACTATGGTGATCAAAATTGTAACCATTTCAATAATACATAATCATCAGTCAATTTAACGTTACGCCTCTTGGTGGTAAAAAATATCACATGCTCTAAAATATTACAGTCTACCACAAACCAGAGAGAATTTTGAAATATGTATAAGCAGAAGAAAAAGTTGTGGATGAATGCGCTACTGACTGTACTTTACGGTTGAATTAATTCAAAAGTGGTTAACCACGTATGCACTTTTCTTTGATGGCCACTGAAGCACGGCATACTATCTTCATTCGACCGATTCCCTTAGACCTAGTGTCTTTTGATTTTATAAAAGCTTACGAATTGCTTATGTAGGTACTTTTACCAGCGTTTGCCCACAACTTCGTCTGATTAAAACTAGCTTAATTAATAAAATTAAAACTTTTACGAGTATGTTTTCAGCACAATCCGTCCGGGAGTTTTTACGTGAAGGAGATAATAACCCATCCCTACTCACAACTTTCAATTCAAAATATCAGTACAGATAACTTAACTTGTTTTGCTAATAATTAGGTTATAACATGTACTTAAGTGTGCACAGTGTCTCAAATCTCAATCAATACGAAACTTTTTCTCGTACCAAATACAGCAAATACTTATTGCTTCGGAGATCTTACGCGACGCTCCCAAAGTTTCGCTCGAAGTTTTCGCAGTGACCGAAACAAACAAAATTTCATGCTGTTTTATTTTAGCAAGTTGAAAACTTCCAGAAGCAATAGATACATTTATCTCTGTTTTGGTGTTATTTTCGTTAAGACTAATTGCATTATGCTGTAGTTAAATTAGAGTCAATGCAGATGGAAATATAGGAATTAGAGGCAATGGCGGCGAAAACGTTAAGAGAATAACTTTTTAAATGAGCCTTTTTAATAACTTTAAAAAAATGCGGCTTTTGCTTTGATTCAAAATATTACCTTTAAAGGTAATTCTAATAACTTGAATGAATTATACGCCATTCAACATAATCAATTCAGTTTTGCGGAAAATCGGATCGTAGTTTCAGAACTACTGTTCTCAATCTACATAGCGTTACACAATGTGATTAGGTAAAATTTAGTTTGATGCACAGATTGGTGAAATGGTAATTAGTTATTCATAGTTAAAATTCCCTCAAAATGGATGTATTAAACTGTTTTAAGTTAGAGGAAACTCCACCTCACAGATTTGTTAATCTCCAAGGATTCCTCCTGTCATGAACGAACACTAAAATATTTTTTCTTCTTTATGGCACTAAAATGTTTCTAAATACATATTTTGTTCCAATTTCAAAGTTTGAAGCTATAAATGAATCTTTGGCAAAAAAAAAACAAGCAATAGGTTATGAGGCAGTATGGTCCGCAGTACTGGCTGTTAACAAAACGACAGAAAAAAATAGGTAGAATTACTTTTTAAATAGGCCAATACTATAAACAAGGCAAAGGCATAGCATACAGTGAAACTGTAGCCTGTCGCATATATTAGTGTAACGAGTACGGGTAAAACGCGGCGCGCTCATGTATCGGAAATGTAATAATTTAACCCTCTCACGTACGGTGGCCCTTTCAGTGCGTATTGCAAGTGAATATTATTACTGGCGACTGTATTCTATATAATTTCTTTTTCACATAAATCACTTACATTTTAGTAGAGATGTGTGTGGAATATATGAGTGATTTATAAAGTGTAAAAATAAATTACCAAAGTAGAAAACAAGTAACATAAAGACTTATTTTTAAGTAGTATTAAAAAAGTTATGATGCATAAAAAGTATTTTAGCTTGCATGCTTTTGCGACCTCATTAAATAGGTATATGCAATGGACTTACAATTCACTCAATGTAAGTAACAGCATAAGTGAGTTAACTTACCCACCGGTAACCGGAAGGGCGACTGCCATATCCCATTTTTCTCCGCTGGCGAAATATGGCGGCCGTAATGGAGTCGGTGACGGTGACCTTTCGGACAATGCTACGGGAATGCTGGCTCTCATAAGTCTTGGAAAACGGAGTCATTTGTACCACTGAAAACCAGTGTCTTGGCACTTGGCAGTAAAATGTCAACTGTCAAGATAATACTGAGTGGGTGACCTCTTTGGCAACATTTTTTTTTCCTCTGCCTCGTTGTTTTTTGTGCTTTTTAGTTGTCAAATAAATAATTTTTCTTTCTTTCTTTCTTTCATTTGTCGCAAGTAGACGGAGATCGCTTCATGGATAGCAAATCAGATATTTTATACCTACTTACGAGTGTATAAATTTACTTTTCTTGGTGAAAAAAAATGTAATCCTACAAGTAACTATTTAAGATATTAACAGAAGAGGCAGTCTCATTATAACACAAGTTTTATGAACTTAAAAGGATGAGACTTACGTTCTTTGTTAGACTTATAACGATAAATAAATATTTTTGAATTTGAATTCATGGCGATTGTTTAAAAAAAATTCATGATAAAAACAAGCGTCGATTAATTATGACAAATGGATAAGAAAACAAATGAGCATCTTCAATTTGACTATCCCTACAGCATGCGTTTGAGAATAGAGGACGCAGATTTTGTAATATCGAATCTTATAACTAACTTATACGTTGCAGTTTGTGAAATGACAAGCAGCCGATAACATAAATTTGTGTACGTACAATGTACATACTATGTGTAATGTATAAGTACTATACGTATGCTATAGGAAGAGTGTAGTAGGTAGGTACACCTTCCCACACATGGCTCTACAACTGTCACCGTGCGTGAGTTAACCTTGTGTTTTGCATATTTGAATACCACTCTTGATGATTTGCTTTGCTCAATATGCGAGTGATGTGTTCGTGAGATAGGAGTGAGCTGATATCAGATAGCGAAGACTCCATTCTTTAAACCTTTTTTATACAGGGACCCAAGAAAATATTCTGCAGAATAGCCTATCAATTAAAAAATTACATGATAAGTTAAGCTTTTTGTCTATTAAGGCTTATCCAAAGTCGTCTTTAAAATACTTACCATACCCCACCATTTTACTTTAACTTTGAAAATGTCAAAAATCTGTCATACCTACTCATACAAAAAATACATAATTTATAGTTATAGTTACGGTTAAAGTTAGGTGGTGCAACTCGGCCTTAGTGTTTTATTATAAGCACCACTGCATTACTTGTGTGACATTTTGCACCTTTGCGAACGTTTGCGCACCTTACAATATCCTGCGCACCTGACCGCTTCTGTCTTCTTCATGTTGATTGTACCTTCATCATTAAAAATGGCTTATTCCCTAATATGATAAAAAACAGTACAATATCAACTTGATTGCATTAAAGTTTGTTACACAAGCCGCATTCCGAAACTATCTGCAGCTAGTGCAGTCCCAGGGGAGCGACAATGTCGATGTCATAGTCAAAGGTCGATATGCAGTCTCTTCGCGGAATGACTGGTCTATCCTAGGTTTGACCAAGGCCTTTAGGCAAACCCCGAAGTAAATTCTTATTTCGGCCTTTGACTAAGTCAAACCTAGAAGTGCCTAAACGGTTCAGTCAAATGTCGAAACTAAAATAATCTGTTTCGGGCTTTGCCTAGTCAATCCTAGAAACGACTGATAGACTCGGTCAAAAGTAGACGGCAAAGAGAAAACCGGCCAAGTGCGAGTCGGATTCGCTCACGAAGGGTTCCGTGCGACTCTGATGTTGTATGGGAGCCCCCCTTAAATAATTATTTTATTTTAATTTTATGATTTATTTTTTAAATAGATATGCAACTAAATATTATGTGAATATTTCAAGGGTTCACCTGTTTACGTTTTAATATCAAGTAGAAAACTGCAACAAGTCACGTTTGCTGTAGGTATTCGAGCCCCCCTTAAACATTTAGGTATTTTATTGAATTATTTATTTTTAAAGTGAATGATTCATGAGATAAGAGCCTGGTGACAGACAACATTTAGCGAAGTCATAATAATAGGGTCTAAACTCTTTATCCTTTAAGGTAACACACAACAAGGAACCCTAAAAATTAGTAATTAATCAAGATCGATCTAGAAACACTGACAAACAACCTCAGTATTGTATAAGTTTAGTTACTCGTACCTTCACCTAAAGAGATAGCTGCGCGTGCGCGTGAAAACCGACCGTCGTGACGCCTACTGCAATAAGTTCGAGATCAGAATTAAGTATAGTTTACTTTAAAGTCTTAATTGAGGTTTGACTAGTCAAACCCCGATTTCATTAAATTGAGTTTCGACCTTTGCCTGACCAAATTAGTTACTCCTAGGTTTGACTAACATTATTTAGTCAAAGGCCGAAATGTTTGGGCTTTGACTAAGACTTCTAGTCAGACCTGAGGATTGACTAGTCAAACCTAGGAGTGCCGGAACTTCGAGGTTTGACTATAACATCGATACCAAAGTTCTACTTAATAAACACTCTATTGGTATTTGGTATGGCAGGCTATTAGATGGGCTTTGGGTACGATTCCGCGAACTACATCTCTTTGACTATACAGCAAGTGGGTCTATTTCGTTCATTTGGGAATGATAAGATAACTAGTATCCTACGCAAAGTTTATTAGTTTGAATCGGTCTTGTAGTTTGACATGTGAACCGAATGATTAATGAAAGGTCGTGTCTACAGACTAACTGACAGTTTAAGGGTACTTCTCATTTACACTCAAATTTGATGGTCACACAGTAATAGTTCATAAACGGTATAAGTTAGAACAATAACTTTGAAATCAGATGATAAAATATCTATTTAGCTACATACAAAATAAATTTTATCGTAATAGAAGCAAAAATAATACGAAAAAATCACATGAAACGATAAAAATCTGGGTCATTTTTCGCGTTCTCATCGTGTCACACCTTCGATTGCAATGAAACATTTGGTTACTGCATTCACAATTTTCATTCAATTTGTGTGTATCATATACTAAAATCATCGTAATTAAATATACTTTCCACACAACAGTCAAAAAAATATCTTCTTATAATTATTTTGAATTGAGAAAGCGAAATACGTTGGTCACACGATTTTAGGTACCTAAAATTTTGAGTAATAATACANATGTGATTGAAGTGCTCGTCAATACGAATTACCAAACTTGACGAAGTTGTGTCGTTTTATTACGTAGTTATTATGGCTACCTTCCAGCTCCATCATTAGACCCTAGTTATCATTATAGGATTGAAGTTCTCGTCAATACGAACCAAATGAGCCCAAACTCGATGAGGTTGTGTCGTTTCAGTGCGGATTTCCTATGGCCACCTTCCGGCTTCATCATCAGACCCCGGTTACCATATAGGATGGAAGTTCTCATCAATACAAATCAAATGAGCCCAAACTCTATGGGGTTATGTCGTTTTATTGCAGAGCTCCTATGGCTACCTTCCAGCTCCATGTCATCATAATATTGCATTGTCATCCGACTTACACATGCATGAAAAATTTCAGCTCAATG
Source organism: Ostrinia furnacalis (assembly GCF_004193835.3). Classification (NCBI taxonomy): domain Eukaryota; kingdom Metazoa; phylum Arthropoda; class Insecta; order Lepidoptera; family Crambidae; genus Ostrinia; species Ostrinia furnacalis. Next base: position 162,176 of record NW_021132285.1, on the reverse strand, counting down.
GGCAACCGGGAAGTTGGTCAATTTTAAGTTGCAAGATTTGCCTACACCAGACATGTAAAAGTAAATAAAAGCTTGCAATAATAATAAAATACAAGGCCCTCTGGCCAAAATAAAAAATATATTTTTGTTGAGGGACTGATAATCAGTAAGAGTTCTTTTTTATTGAGGTACTGATAAATCCGTTTTTTGCTTCTTTAGCATTTCAGAATGCCACCAGTGTTACCCTTAAAACCAATTGCGTAGAATCTTGTAACTTAGTAGATGAGTTAATCGGTAAAATTGTATCTTGTATTTAAGTAGGTACCTATTTATTAGGGTGGTCCTTATTTTTCGACTTTTGAATTATCCCCGGGGCACTTTCTCATTCGATTATATACCTCTAAATATGAAATTAGCTTTTTTTGTTTTTTTTTTGGTTAACATTTAGAGGTCGCTACCAGCTGTCAAAATATTTACAAAAGCTTTGAAGATCTTAAATCATGGTTTCATAAATGTTTTATTTAAGTGTTTATATCACATTTTAAGTGCAAATGAACATCGCATAGATAGAATAGACAATCGCTTCTTGTCCCCTTCTCCCCTCAACCCCTCTTCTGTTCCGACCATGGTACCGACGCGTCGAGATACTAACAAGTAAACTCTTATATCTTAAAAATAATTGATTCAAATATGTACATTGTACATAATATCTTAGTTCATAGCAACAACAATAATTTTGTAATATTTTTATTTGGCTTTGGCTTTAAAAAGAAATTAATCTAACAAATACAGATTTTGTGTTTTTACTTAAATTCAAACCTTGGTAGCGACCCCTAAATGTCTTTTAAAATTAAAAAAATAATAATGAAAGACTTTCATATGGTATATATTCAAATTACGTGGTGCCCCGCAAAATATAAGAAAAAAAAATTTTTTCGTAGGAATAAGGACCACCCTACTATTTATATTATGTTATTGCTATTTATCTATGAAAATAAGACAAAATATGTGTTATATAAACACTTAAGAGTCATTTACAGTAGTAAAGTTTTAAAAAAATATTGCTGTGAAATACAGAATCACTTTCGTGGCATCAAAAAATTCAAAACGTTAAAGCTTCCAAACGAGACTCACTATTTGACTGATTTACTGAGAATACAATCTTCACATCAAGCGCTACAATTTTTGTTTACAAAAAGTTCAAATAAGTTAGAAATAAAATTCGCCACGAAGGTGACGATGAGAACCGTGGCGATGAGAAATACCCTTAAACTGCTTTATAGTTTGCGTAGAGAAAAGTGGAAATCATATTTTTAGAACTTTCTAGAAAATGGAATAAATTTTGCGATTTAAAAAATCATCATCCGACTGCAACTTCACAAAGAAATTAAGGCTGAGTTGCACCGTTTTACTTTAACTTTAACAAACGCCAAAAATCTGTCAAACTCCATTCAAAAACCACCGGTTATCATTAAAGTTACCGTTAAAGTTTGGTGGTGCAACTCAGCCTAAGTGTAGGTAGGTAGGGCAAAATTATGTTCTTGCAAAATCTGGGAATCGAGCCCATTGCAGATATTGTAGAATCGAGCAAAAGCCATAATGGACTATCACATTAATTCACGTTATGTACCGCTCTACATTATGGCTATAGGGGTGTTAAATGTGGACACTACGCCCGATCACAAACGATGCTTGCTTAAGTGTAGCAGCAAATCGAACGCACAGCGTTGAATAGAGCTCTATGATTGGTTTGTGTGTCACCCTGTGCGTCCACGCGTACCTACTGTGAGACCTCATGGTAATGTTTGTGAATACGGGCGTTAGTAATGTCAGCTAGTTAAAATTAGTGAATGAGAATGCAAAAACTAGCTTTTAAGTACCTACCTATATTTTTCTTCGTTTCCTTAGTGATTAGAGTAGACTGTAGAATATGTTTCACGCTCAACTTACTGTAATTGTCTATTTAAGAATATTTTTGAAACGCGTGAGCATTTTGACACCTTTATTGGGTGGGATCAAAACAGAATTATCCTTGTAAAACGTCACTAACATAGAAATTGACAGAATCGCTTCACTATTTACCGATTTATGAACGGTTTGCGTAAGCACTACGAGTGCTCTCGGTAATAAATATTCCGCGGCATGCGTGTGACTCAAGTGGCGAAGTATGGGCTCGCTTTCACCTACGATGTCTAGTGAGGCGACAATTTGGTGAATCGTCAGTAGTGTGATAGATAAATATCTAGATAAAGTATTGTCTGCCTAGAATGAAGAAATAAAAACAAGGAAGCTATCTTACAAATATGAGTTCTGCGTGATTTCTGTAATTTAGTTACGAGTAGGATTCCATTTCTTATTAACTTGTACCTAAGATGATGAAGGTTTTCATTGTCATTCATGTAAACTTATGTTTATTTTATTAATTAGATAAATTAATAATTGTTCGTCACGTTCATCATAATTTCTAGCATTGCATTTCAATGATAAGATTTGTATTTTTCAGGAACATACACATTACAAACTTAACATAATTATTATCTCTCAGCATCTTAGTCGACCATAGAAAATTAATTTAAAAAAATATTGTTACGCCTTTTTTAATCTCAGCTAATCTAATTAATATAATTAGAAATGGATTAAAAACTTTTTGTTTCAGACGTTTTGAGATTAACGCGCGAAGTTTTTGCCGATTTCGGCCATAATTATAATTTACGGTAGTAATTTACTGAAGGACTTTCACTATTAGCCGTTTTCTTAGCATTCTTGCCAAAGTAATGCTAACGATTCGCTCCAGATATTGTGCGAGTAAATCACTTGAGACAAACGCGTTTTCTAAGTTCAGCTTTATGTTTTATCAAAGTTTTCTTTCTGCGTTGGGAAAACTAGTACTAGCCGTGCGTGACTTACGTAGAATTTTCTAAGAAATAATAAAAGAGGTTCTAGAATCAATACGCTGTATCTACCTAAATTACTATCGAAATTTGTGGCTTGCAATAAAAATCAGTCTTTAAACTCAGGTGACAATCCCGACTTCGATATTTAGTATTAATTTTTGAAATAACTTTTTTTCTCTTGTTTTTTTATAAAACCTTTTTTGCCTATTTGTTGGGAAATGGTTAACTTGAACTAAAAATTAAATGGACAGAAAATTTAACGTTTCATTTTTAAAGTAGGTACTCTCTGCAGTTTTGTCTATTAGCCAACGTATTTATTTCACACTCTTCCTGCATGACGCACAAAACTAAATTAATTAATAACCAAAACTATTTGTAGGTATAAGATAAACTTAATCAGTTATCGCAGCCTAGTAACGTTATGTATTGTATTGTATGTTTTTACTTACTTGCGATCTGTTTTTATTCTTTCTGATAGAATTTACTAATAATTTTAACTAGGTACTTTAAAAAACATACCAACTTCATATGCGTTCTACAAAACTTACCAAAAAATGTGCACCACAATAATTACCTACCTATTTTAATCAATTCACTTTCCCATTCACCGGCACAAACAAACTTTTTTTTAATCTAAACAATTGCCAAAAAGTTTCGTTTCGTGTTACCGCGTCACATCGCGAGCGGCCGGGCGAGCTGTCGGCGCCGCGGGCGGAGTGGCACTGGCTGATAATCACTGATAGCGCTTTCGCCTCCTGTTTACGGATCGTGTTTGCTGAAAAATCTTTGTTTCGCCGACAAATTGGATGTATATTTGGACTTAAAGGCATTAGTTGTGGTATGTGAACTACAGTACAGACAAAAAACATAGTTTAATTTAAACAATTGATAGATTAAGAGTGCGCTCGCTGCGGCATCTCAATTGAAGCCTCTCAAAGTGCGTTGATTGATAAAATTAATTTACCCATTGCTATGAGTGTTTAGTTACATTGTCAATGATTTTGCCTATTCTGGTACAAATTTTATAAAGGTTGGGATTACATAGATTCTGTGAAGGCTTTGTTTGTAAATTAAAGGTTTTTTTATGAAGTACACCTACACAATGTAAAAAATAGAATCCAAAAAAGAATGTAATGAATGTAGGTACTCACGTAATTTTTTTGTGATGAAACCTACGTTAATGTGATTAAGTGAGCTCTATTTGCAAACCATGAAGGTTTCGCTTTTGCAAGCGGCCGAATTCATTGCTCTCTAGTGTATTTATTGTATTCCAGTCACGGGCCAACACATGTGCGAAATATTAGGATGCAGCTGTAACAACTGGCACTGCATATTCAGTTAAATTCAACATGGGCATGGGTTTATTTGGGGGCCCGTATTGCCTTTACAAAATAAACCTTTACAAGATCACATACGTGACTATTTGTTGGCCTGTCAATTGTTACTTTTTGTTGCACTTACTTTAAAATCTAAATGAGCATTTGAAATTAACTTGCCTATCGAGTGACAGCAAATATTATAAGGTGCTATCAAAGAAGTAAAGATACAAACTTCCATTAAAAAGTGATTTCGAACGTCATTTATGACCAAAATTTTGCGGTACGCACTGTGATTTTTAAATGTAACTTTTGGAAAATAATATTCACCAAAATTTTATTAATTAATTTTATTTCGATTTATTCCTACAGTCTACTTGTCTAAAAAATCATTTGCCTATTTTTCTTTCACATGTATTTCAAAGATATGACGTGACCAAAATATCTTTTCAAATAAGTATTCTTGGTACGTATACGAAAATATAATCGTGTGAAACGTATCCTACCAATTCCAGAAAAAGTAGGCTCTACCGGAGATATGATTTATAGAGGAAGAATTAATTCACATTATGCTCCATGAAATAAATTAGAAGAATACATTAGTAGAAAAACCGAAATCCAGAAAGCTTTCACGGGAGTGAGAAAATATTGCTGTTTTTCGTGGCATTACCTACCTACTTATGTCTAAAAATGGGAAAACATTTTTTCTTCTTTTAAAAGCTTGTCAGCAAGTTAACATTCTAAGGTGCTGAAAAGAGTTTTTGTTGATATAACCCAGTCTTTCCCTTGTGGGCGCTGCAGGCTTAAAGGGGGGCGGTAAGAGACCCAGAAAAAAAAACGGGACGTTGTGTAGAGGCTTGGGAGGCGTCATCTACTAGGAGGACTCTTAGACACCAACTGAGCTCGACTCTTGACTACAAAAATGGGGGCGCTAAAAATATTTTATTCTCAAAGTGGGCAGCAGACTAAATAAGTTTGGGAACCGCTGATATAACCTCTTTAAAATTAATTATTAAAAAAAATCAGTTTCACTTTGGAGACTTTTTGTACTTTTGAGACAATTCTCATCATCATCAGGTAATTCAGTCTCCACTGAGAAGCACCACAATCTAATTTACCATTTAATATTTTTATCCGTTTATTAGAAGTGTGTTTTGTAGGTACTAATTGTATTGTTTAAGACACTTCTAACGGCCATAACTAAACGCAACTTTCATCAAAGCCTCGGAGGTGTTTAAGATAATGAAGTATTATCCTAGATTAAACTTAGCTTTACAAATCAAGGGTTGACAGGAGGCTTTGTTCAAAGCTCACGCCTAATTATTCAGTCTACTAAACAGAGCTATGTTTGTCTTAGGACGACATAATAATCACTGAACTTTTTGAAGGTTCCCAAAAGTTTTGTTTAATTTAGTCTTTTGGGATTATTCTCAGTGAAAGCTCGCTAAATAATTAACTAAGGATTAACGCTCAGTTTTATAAAGCCAATGTTGTAGAAAATATCAGGTGAAATTTAGCGTAAACATTAAGTGATGTGCGTAATCGAATCAATCACGAGTCATTTACAGTTCGGCCTTATCGACACTGACTGACGCTTCGTGTGGATACACTTAATCTGTATTCATGAACCCTCTTTTCTTATTCAGGCCTAGTACAGAGGAAAAGGTATGGTTTTCCAATTGAACCCTATGGAAACTGTGCGTGTCAAGGGTTTTATTACGTATGCAAGATAACAAAAAATACTGCAAAGATGAATACTTAAGAATCAAACGAACTTACCTGTGATGTTTGATATCTAATTATACGAGTGTCTTGACCGAAGATGATTATGTTTTACATGCAGCAGTACCTGGGATGATGCCGTCCTTATCACACTTTTAGAGAATATTTATTTAAAAATATAAGTTTTAAATATAATAAAGTACGTGTTTTGACTCCTCAGCACCGTAGTACATTCCGCGGTCNAGTGAGACCACTTATCGTTCCATATAGATAACCACCCTGTATAATCCGGCTGTATCTCCAGGTCACCTGGATACATTCCATAGCAGCTGTAATAGACATTTAGGTACAAACATTTACCAATTTTGGTGATAAATAGGCATTTTGTATTAGTTTTTGTATAACGCCTGAACAAAAACAAAGGGTAATATTTTGGTGTTATACATAGATTTCGAATATCCCAACTAATATTATAAATGCGAAAGTAACTCTGTCTGTCTGTCTGTCTGTCTGTCTGTCTGTTACGCTTTCCCGCTTAAACCTCGCAACCGATTTTGATGAAATTTGGCGTAGAGATAGTTTGAGTCCCGGGAAAGAACATAGGATAGTTTTTATCCCGGTTTTTGAAACAGGGACGTGCGCGATAAAGTTTTTCTGTGACAGACAAAATTCCACGCGGGCGAAGCCGCGGGCGGAAAGCTAGTAAAAAATATATAATTAAACTGATTAAGACATGACAAAAAAACTGAGGTAGGTCTCGTTTCTGTCGGGTCTGGGTTTTTTTTGTATGGGACGTGACCGTTCTTCTTAAACGCTATTCTTAACAACGGTTCTCAAACTTAGTGATCAAACAAAACACTTTTAAAATAAACGAAATACAGGGATTTATTAGCACGATCATCTAAATATAAGTCAAGTCAGCTCACAAAGTATAATTTGTCGCTCGTCATCGGAACATTCAGTATTGCATCAAAAACAACTAGGTATAATCTTGATTTCTTAAGAATCAATAATATTACTGATAATAAAAAGAACAGAATCAAGCTTTCACAAATGTCATAGAAGCAATTTTAGATTGATCAGGTCCAGGTTCAGCACGGCTTACAGTATGTTTGACCACCATTCAAAGAATTAAATCCTTAAGAGTAAGCGCACACCGTTGATTTTTCATCGGCCGATAGTTTAGTCGGGCAGTTGATCAGTATGGGCATGTATGGGAGTGCGCCCACTACGCCGATTCGATTTGGCCGATTCTTCATACAATTTAAAATCGGGCACAACTATCGGCCAACTAAAAATCAACGGTGTGCGCCTACTCTTACACAACGAATCCCAACTAATATTATAAATGCGAAAGTAACTCTGTCTGTCTGTCTGTCTGTCTGTCTGTCTGTCTGTCTGTCTGTTACGCTTTCCCGCTTAAACCTCGCAACCGATTTTGATGAAATTTGGCATAGAGATAGTTTGAGTCCCGGGAAAGAACATAGGATAGTTTTTATCCCGGTTTTTGAAACAGGGACGCGCGCGATAAAGTTTTTCTGTGACAGACAAAATTCCACGCGGGCGAAGCCGCGGGCGGAAAGCTAGTTCAAGATATTTTTTTATCCACAACGAGGAAGCTCTTAGCCTGTATCTCACCTGATGGTAAGTGACGATCACGAGCTTCACTCGAATCCTCAACTTCATAGGAACTGGCTATCTTACCTCTAACTGCCGGAACACAACAAAGCTGTTAACATTGTTGTTATGGCGACATCTAGCTTAAGTCTGTCGCCATAGGCTTATGAGCAATGCGGAGCACTCAGAGATGGAGAGATTCTTCAAGAAATGTTTGGGAACCTGATCCCGCTCAATAAAATGAAGCCGTCCCTGCATCTGACGCATACAGTTTACGAGCCCATATTTTTCTCGGCACAACGTTTTTAAGATATTTCGAATTAGATTTACGAGTTCGCGAAGTGTTGTCAGCGAGAACGACTTTGGCGGAATCGTTTTACGTAATTCGAATAATAAAGATTGTTAAATGTAGCAGAATTGATTTTGGTTTCGCTGCTTCTAACAATATCTTCGTGAGATTATAAAAAAGTTGTAGGTACTTGTTGTAAAAACGGTTATTCTTAATGAGAGTTGTTACTGAGTTAGTTTTTCAGGGCCGAGCCGCACTTAGCCTCTTGATGAGGCTATTATTATGCACAAATCTGTAAAGCATGTATGAAATCAATCAAAATCAAAATCAAAAAATATTTATTCAGTTTAGACCACAAGTGGCACTTATGAACGTCAATAGAAAATAATAAAAAAAGAAAAGGTAGCCCTTATGGGGCACTTTACATGTCTCCTTATCTTTTGGGCCCTACCAGCGCTTCGAGACAAACATATGGCAAGTGCTGAGAAGAAACGCCGGAACAAACTCAGTCACCACTTAATNTTCGATTTCTAGGTTACTTTGTTGAATTTTTAGATTTTGTGTTTTAATTTCTGCTATGTCCATTACAAGTTTGTTCAGGATCTCATTTTGACTGTCTTTCATATCCGCCAACATTTTTCTGATCTCATCTTTAAAGGAACTCATGTTCTCATCCCCTCGTTTTTTCTGCCGCTGGGTCACAGAAGATGTTGAGGGTCCCTGTTCTTCTGGTTTGGAGACATCTTGATCTGATTGATTATGCTGCGACCCTTTGCAACTAGTTGGGCTTCTTTGGACACGACGCATTTTTCTCAGGTTCTAAGTTTACGTGGTCGCTATTACAGATGGATGTGTCGGCCAGTGTATATTGAGCTCTCGAAGCACGTTGGCTGGTCGCGTACGGAGGTCTTGTTACTTTGGACTAGTTAAATTCGCGACGAGCACAGTGGACACGTCCGAACGCTTTCGCGATCCGAGGAGGAAGGGGACACAAAAACACTATTTTTAACACTGGGTACGTATTTAAGTAGAAGAAGTGCGAACTGGCAGAGCACTGAATCGTGACTGACGACGGATACCAATGTCAAATGGGATGTAAACTGAGATACCCACAAAAAAAAAAAAAAAAATATCCTCAACTAACAGTGCGTAAACTGGCATCACCGTACGTGATACTACATAGTTCTTATTTCTAATCTCGAGGACAAAGCACGAGCATAATTATTGCCAGGAATTATCTAACGGTAAGAATAGTCAAATTTAAGTACATCAAATATGTGCAGACTGAACTGACCACGCATCCTTGTCATCAATATAGTCTCGAACCTTGTAGTACCCTTTGGACATAAGGGTATGAGCAAATATTATGGTGTTACTTCACTTTATAAGTGTCAAAAAGTGACACAATTCCGATTGTTTGACCCATTATAGCAGAGTTCACGCACAAGTTATGATGGCAACCCAAAACAGCCTATTGGAAAAATTATGAACTTTTATAAATATACTGTCAATCGTTAACTACAAACGAGTAACGTAACGACATAATAACATAAAATATCAGTGTATAACATACGCCCAAGACGCGTTAGCGCAGATTAACAAGCGCATAAAATAAGCGAAGTTTACACCGACGTGCCAAAAACAAGGGAAAAAATATACAAGTTTATGGGGCATTATGAAAATTCACGTTCAACCTGGAAACAGGGACCGTGAAGCGTGATGTTCAAGGGAAATTGCTTTGGGTAAGAAAGTTCCTTTCCACAGTGACGTTGTGTTTATAAATGTAAATTTTTGTTTATTCCTTAAAAAAAGTGAATCGTCATGATATACATTTTTGTTGAAATTATTTTTGAGATCGTTTACTCGTAAAGCATTCCTGGATGTTTTTGTGAATTTATATTCGCGGTTGAGTGGTCGCCTGAAAACAGTTACAACTTACAAGTTCAAATAAATGAATCATAAACTGTAATGATGGCAGTCACTGATGCACAAGTCTATCCTGACCTTGACCTTCACTGGTTGGGTTAGATTGGCGGCCAAGCTGTAGATCCTAGCTACACAGGAGTTGCAGCGGTGGGAACGAGAGATAGGAATAGTCACGTATGCCCATGAAGTCTGACATCAGGGTTGAGACTTCATTTGTTACAAGTCACATTACTGAAGAAGCAGTCAGCGCTGTCTACAGCAAGCAAATCGCTATGGCGGATATCTACCATCACAAAATGTAGCCTAACACCAACTCCTAGGAAATGTACGTAGTTTCAGGTCTATATGTAACCGTCGCTTATCGTTAATGAAATTCTAACAGTGCGTAAGTAAAAAATTAGCATTTTACTGGAGATTGGTCGAAAAAAACACGCGGTATTTCTTCATCCAATGGCATCAATATGTTATAACCGTCAAAAACGCACGCACTGTTTGAACTTCACTTACGTTAAGCTGGCATCTCCCTTTGCGTGAAAGGGATAGCAACATTCGAAACTTCGCTAAAATTCTTCGAAATAACCCCCCGAACCTCTTCCGTATAGCAACTCAAGATTTACGCACGCACTCACAATAGCAGCATGTTTAGATGCTACCTACTAAACAAGTTTGAGTGTGACTTTGACATGTGCTCGGGAGCGCGTCACCACTCCAGAGCCTGGCAGCGCGCCAAACAATCACATTGTTGCTGTTCCTTGATCGTAATAAAACAGCAGCAGCAACAAACACCATACGCCTCGTATGGTATGTTTGATAGACAATCGAAAAGTATAGTATAGTCCAACGTCAAGTGGCAAAAATCGGAATTAATAACCCAGTATTGATAGTAGCGCCTCCCTGTAACTGTCATAAAATATGAAACACATCAGTGTTGTCCAATGTGGCAAAAATTGGAACTAATAGTCAGTGTTGATATTAGCGCCCTCTTGTCAATTTCATATCTGGGACATATCAATGTTGGACGACTATGTCCAAGATTTTTTACAGCCACACTCGAGAAACAAACTTTATTTGTCACATATTTTATGAAAACCTGAACAGAACGGTACTCATTCAAACGAGTATAATATTTAGTCATCATCCATTTACAAACGTCTCAAATGAGTGATAGTGTAAGTTGAGAACTAGTTTGAGAACCACTGTGTAGGTTGTGGTATGCGAATGGATGACACAACTACTAGAGTATTTTGAGATGAGGTCTTGAAAGAAGCTTGGTGTTTGAAGCATATCAGTAAAGCAGGTAAAATGTATGTAAACAATTTTAAGTAACATCATCCGTCTCACTTTTTTCATCAAACCGCGAATTTCTCAAGTCACGCCGAAAGTGAGGTAATGCTCAAAAATACGGGCCCAGTGTTTGCTTGGGTTACGTCAGAGCCTCCGCTTTATTGGGCCCGTTCAAACAGATGGGTTATGGCACCTATACATTGCTCGAGTTATGAGTATGAACGGGGATTAGGATCCTGCGAAAATATTATGAACAGGCTTGTAAATACAGATATCCAAAAATGCGCGTTAAATTTGCTTTGTACATGATAGGTTTATTCACAAAAATACTAGTCATAATCTTCACAGAACAGTAACATCTGATTCCATGTCTACCGTTGTTGACGGCCATAGTTGGAAACAACTAATATTTTATAGTCTGAGTTAGACCCAGGACATTTCGTCTACACTGCTAGAGGACGACCATCTCTAATTTACCAAAGGCAAATGGAAATCTCTATACAAGGCTGACCCAGCCTTATTAGATGGTGTGGTTAGGCCCCTCTTTTCCACTGGGCACTCTGGGCATGTGCCCAGGGCCTCGCCATCTAGGAGGCCCCCGTGTTCTCATAAAAGATCTTTCTCCAGATGAGAAAGTCCTCCCTTGATCCTTATGTGCCCAGTGGTAGTAGGTTAAAGACGGCCCTGGATGTGGTAGTTCTTGACTCCACAAAAATGGCATTGAAGAGACAGGCAAATGTTATCTAGATAGTTTGTAAATTTCACAACATTGATAGTTCTACAAGTATTTTTGCAGCACTTGCCCATATTACTGTCCCAAAGCTGTGGTAGGGTTGGGACGTGTAAAAGAGCCTACTTGCATTAACAAACGATTTGATTTCATCATCATCATCATTTCAGCCACAGGACGTCTACTACTGAACATAGGCCTCCCCCAATGACTTCCACATCGCACGGTTGGTAGCGGCCTGCATCCAGCGCCTTCCTTTATCAGGTCGTCGGTCCACCTCATGGGTGACGATTTGATTTTGTGAAACATCAAGAGATTACAGGGCTTCTTCTTCTTTTCGGTGTCAGTCCAAAACTCCGCCACAAGAGTGGCGTTGTCAGTAGCACTCATCAAATCCTCCTGAGTGCAGTTGCTTGGGCACTCAGGGCATGACATCAGGTGCTTCATTGACATTACAGGGCTAAGAGAAATAGAGAGAGGGCAAAGGGAATGACACTACTGCCTTGTACATTCAGTACACGAAGGGCAGGTAAGGCCCACCGAGGCGTCAATAACGCTGGGCGTTCGAGCCTGTCTAGACGCCCCTTGCACAATGTAGAGGCAATTTTAAAGCTTACTTTCATGCAGAAAGCTTGTCAAACTTGAGGGCGAGATGAAAGGTCAAGCACCATAAAGGCGATATTAGCTAACGGGGCGATTAGTTTACATAATGATGTGAAAGACGTTGATTTTACTTAATAATACAAACAGATGAAATTATAATGATAAACATAGACACACCTATTGTGTGATCTGAACATATCTTTTTTTGTATGGTGGGTGTATATTGTAGAAGAAGATGATTGTTGCGATGAGCATTAGAAATAAAAACTTTATTGAACAAAAAATGTCCTCATTCATTCTATAGGTCATAGTACACACTCCTTTAAGATAAAATTCCTAGCAATAACCAAATTGGTGATAAAAAACTCGTATTTAGTATCTCCCGGCTCATTTCAATTACTATTTAAGTCTAACATCTGAAAAAACCAACTAGCTCTTGACACCCACAGAGGCGTTAATATGTTATGTATCAGACACGTTCAGTGTTAGTAAAAAAAACAACCTAAACACCACAGCTCCAGCTTCGATCTAGACCGAAATGGTTTTTCAGCCCATCGAAGCGAACGAGGCAACAATATCGAAATCAAAACGCCCTCATCGAGTTTATTTTCCACAAGCAGGGGACACAATGCATCATGCGAGGGGCGGCCTCGTCTGCCCTCCCCCCGCGGGCTTGTGCAGTATGATAAGGCCGGCTGACCAGTAGGATGCGAAGAGAAGAGAGTCTTTAGCACTTGGTCTACAATCGTGAGGGTTGTATCCATGTCACAATTCTAATTTCTGACCTAATAAGCCATCGCGCCATATACAGCCTCCGATTTTAGGCGACACATGCATGGGCTTTTTATCTAAAATCGATAAAATGCCACGATAAGATCAATTATATCGCGGAGTGCCCCATATCTAGCTAGATAGGCTAGCTGGAAGGAAACAAATGTTACAGTAATAGTAATGATGCATCCAGTGCCAAATCACATCCTACGTCCTACTTTGATAAATTACTTTTTAAGAAAGTAGCCGTAATAATATGAATTCGTATCGTTTGGCAGCATAACTAATAAGGAGAGTGTTTCCAAACATTACTGATCATTACTTAGATACTAAAAGTAAACAGATCAGTTTTTGACGCTTGCAGAGGATTGCCATTTTAATAGCCAGGGACACATTCCGGGGTAATACAGCGTGAAATAGCTTTAGGGTTTGCAGTGTCGGCGCATTTTGGCGCTGATATTTAAGCTCGCATTAAACTTTTGACTTTCCTGTCACATTTTGTGACATGGTGGATATACTACTGGATACAATGGTCAAGTTAAAATACACTTAATTTGTAGCACATTATGGCCTATATCCAACTGTAAAACGACGTGATTTTAAATGGCAAAATATGTATGTTTAAAGTCAAACCTTTGGAGATTAACACCCACAACCAGACTTACAAATTTTACTTCATAACACGAACATAAATATTGTAAAATGACTAACATAAATACAAATTGATCATGAAAGTTACCGCTCAATAAACACGAACGGCTGTTGAGTACTATTTAGTATCGCAAATAGTCAATACATCAGCGCCTGCGCAACCTTCAGACTTCGGCTGAACACTCGATGATGTATTTATGACGAGGCCGGTAGTATTCCAGATTGTTCAATTACTGTAAATGCGAACACAATATCTGTTGGATAAACATTCTGGTTTCTGGATCGAAGGACAGAAAGTGAATGATATGTAGCAGTGATTCTAATAATAGGGGTATGGACCTAGGGAATATTTATTTGCGAAAAGTTTCTAAAAACTCTATTACAAGTAGTAAATTCCTAAGTAAGTAAGTATAATGTGCGTTACTAATATCTATAAGGGCAATAAGTTCAAAACTGTCCCTTCTTGCTTCAGACACAATAAGCAGAGAGCCTATCAAGGTAGGTCTACATAGATTCCAGACTTCTCCCCCTTGCGACGCTGAATCAAACCAACATCACTTTCAGATTCTCTGAACTCTCAAAGTCATCTTATAATCTAACTGCGAAGAATTGAGCTTGATCCATGATCCATATTCTGCATGAAGTGAAAACCCAAAGTTACTAATCCCAAAAGTATTATTTGAAAATTTAAAGAAACTAAGGTACTTATACCGAAATGGAAATCCGCTCATTATAAAGTGACAGCAGGAAGTACGTCACGAACACTGCTTTAGCAGAGTAAAGCCTGGGTTAATACTGGGACGTGTAAAAGTGCTTTTTTTAAGTCTATTTACAGAAATAAATGAGTTTTTAAAGACTCTGTAATTGGCTAGAGTTATATAATGTACTACTCAGTAACATGTAAATTGTCCACAAAGCTGTTGAGTTTCCAAAGAAATAAATAAACTTGGAACCAGCCCACCCTAGACCTCCACGGTCCTTCCAATGAGGTCGTGGACTCGTCCGCAGCCGCGACCTTGGCCGGTTGGCTCGCGGCCAGCTGATGCACACGTACTGCAACGGTATGCGCCAGCTAGATCACGAAACGCCGCATAGGCTTAATGTGCTAATAAAATACTCGAGTGCAATGCGCTAGATTCATTTTATTTGGTTTTATTGATTGTTGGTGGACCGACCACCTCATAAAGGTAGCAGGAAGGCGCTGGATGCAGGCCGCTATTAACAGAGTGATGTTGAAATAATTGGGGAGACATACGTTCCGCAGTGGACGTCCTTTGGCTGAAATGATGATGATGCGCTAGATACATGTAGGTAATGTATGAAGGACCTTTTTGTCCTGCGAACTAAGAAACGAAAGTTTCCCTAAAGTCCACCTCTGGTCAGAAATTAAAAATGCGACTCAAAAACTGGTAATTTGAATAGCAGGTTCCTCCATGATTCACTGTTCCATCGCGACAGTCTTTAAATTTCAGCAATTTCGACTGGCACACTCACACTCACTCTCAGTAAGAACTCACAACAAACGTTAACTCAAAAAAAAATCTGTCAGTAAACAAAAAATATAAGAGAGCCCTTAGGATCTTGCTTGTACGAGTAATAGCAAATGCATCCGTTTTATTTACGTCTATTTACAGAAAATGACTCCTCTTAGGTCAATTCTAATTCCTGTACCAGAAACCACAAAATATAAGATCAATTTAAAGTGTACCTAGACTCATGTCATGACTCTATCACAATATTAAAGTAAGTAATACTTAGAGCAAGTTCGAAAATATCTAGCTACATCTAAACAACTACTATAGAGATATTATTTAAAGTACCGTATCCAGGTCTAGAGCATTTGGCAGTCAGAAGGGTGCCGCACAGTAGTTTGATATTAAAAATAGGTGGACATACGATCGAAAGTCATAATTTCACCGAAACAAAAATTGTTTTGGATAGCATTTTGAATGCTGATCAACATTTGTCATTATGCATTTTTCAATAAAACGAGCCTTTCATGCTTAAAAAAAATATGACAAGAAAATTTGTATGGAGAAAAATCTTTTTTATTTTTTTTCTGGCTACTGTTGCAAACTGTAGCGGTCAAACCTTATGTAGTCGTAAGTACCTATGGTGCCTAACATTACTACATAAATACTTTTTGCGGGCACGCGCGGCCAAGCGAGTAATGGACATGCAAAATTTTAAATATTTTCATTTATTCATTATTGATATTAATGCACTTAAAGTAATTATTAATAGATAAATATACTAAGTCTAACTTACTACAGCCCCCTATTACCTCATTTCACGCTAAAACCTTTCAAACTAAAACATAAGTTTGTAGGTACCAGGTAGTCTAAGTTGTTTTTATTGTCATTATAATATTCACTACTGGTCTACTGGTTATCGCGTAAGATAGATTAGNCTATTAATAATTACTTTAAGTGCATTAAAATCAATAATGAATAAATAAAAATATTTAAAATTTTGCATGTCCATTACTCGCTTGGCCGCGCGTGCCCGCAAAAAGTATTTATGTAGTAATGTTAGGCACCATAGGTACTTACGACTACATAAGGTTTGACCGCTACAGTTTGCAACAGTAGCCAGAAAAAAATTAAAAAAGATTTTTCTCCATACAAATTTTCTTGTCATATTTTTTTAAGCATGAAAGGCTCGTTTTATCGAAAAATGCCTAATGACAAATGTTGATCAGCATTCAAAATGCTATCCAAAACAATTTTTGTTTCGGTGAAATTATGACTTTCGATCGTATGTCCACCTTTTTTTAATATCAAACTACTGTGTGCCGTGACGAATCAAAATTATGAACACCCCGATTGGTTCCGCAACATGTATCTGAATCTGAAACACCTGGTGGAAAATTGAATATTTGGGAAATATCCAAGATCTATATTTCATTGTATGTTATTCCAGTACAATTTCTAACGTGCTCAAGCCATAGCCGTGGTATACGATGGATCTGCAAGGGTAAGCTTTGTGAAACTTGCAGACAAAAGACAAAGAAGAGCCCTCGAAGCAGAAAAGTAGCGTTACCAGGCTTAGGAAAAATCATTCATTTTCAACCGCATTTTCACAGCACACACATCTTGGTAAACGTAATGTAGGAGGCCTGCTACTGGGAGGACGGACGTTCTAGTGAAGGACACAGGAAGCACCTGAATGTGGACATCACAGGACCGGCTGTAGTGGATATCGGAAGTCTTGGTCTAGCAGTGGACGTCTTTTGGTGGAACATAAAAAAAGATATAGAATCGGGCCACGGACAAAGCCTGCTGTTGTGGATACAAAGGCATGAGTCACGAGCGAGGGATCCCTGCGCCTCTGACTCACTTGGCACCACTCCACGTTATGCAAGCCGAGAATTCGCATCGTACGCGCTGACACTCCCCGCCGGACATATTTTGGGAAGCGAGAAAAAAATATAAATTAAAAAAGCATTTTCTGAGAGACAAACTAAAAACAAAGAGAGCTGCTTGTTTGCTGATGTATGGAATGAGGATAACAAGGTACAGTCAACATCAAATAGTTCGTGACACCCAAAGTAGCCAAAAAGTTCGCAACACGTATTGTCTAAAGACTAGTGCAGTTAGCAGTGTCCTTTGTACCTACTTTCATTTCACATAAGAAGCTATTTTGTCCAATCAGCGTCAAATAGTTCCGTGACACCCAAAGTGACTAAAAGTTAACAACTTTGTTTCAATTGAAATAAGGTGGTGTTGTCAATTATTTGGCTACTTTTGGTGTCACAAACTATTTGACGCTAACTGCACAAAATAGCTGCCTCGTCTTATATGAAAGTACATAAGTACAAAGGACACTGGTGCATTAGTAATGTTTCTGTGCTTGTGGACGGCGTCCGGCAGCGGGTTCTATTCCCGGGTGGGGCGTTTCACAACCGGTGATCTGTATGGTTAAGTACAGACAGCAGAGACTGAACAAGTTAATGAAAAATTTCATTTCACTGTATTTCACGACCGTATACGTACAAACGATGCTTGCTTAAGTGAAGCAGCAAATCGAACGTACAGTTGAATAGAGCTCTGTGATTGATTCGTGTGTCACCCCGTGCGTCCACACGTACTTTGAGACCTCCTAGTAATGTTTGTGAATACAGGCGTCAGTCTTATTATCAAAATCTGAATAACTCTCTGCTTCTCACAGTAGAGAACTTATTATTCTCTGGGCAAAATGTGTGTACAGCTGTCTTTTTTACAAGCTTTTATTTACTTTCACATGTCTAATTTCTGTCGTCAAATCTTGCAACTTCAAATTGTTTTTATTCACCACATCTTACTCCAGATATTCCATTCAAGCCCAGCTTTGACCTAAGATGGAAAAGACATACCTAACAGCCTTTTTGTACATCTCAAAGGATTAATTATTCCACGTTCCGACCGCAGACTCCCAAACCAACTTGTACGGAACCCGCCTTCATAAATAAGCCTGCGTTCATGCATAGGCGAAGCGGTAAGCGGAATGTGGGCGGAAAAAAAACAGCAATTAGTTTAGGCTTTCATTCAACCATTCTCTTCTTGTCGTGTCGACAACAAACCTACACAGTGTCAGCTTAAAACTCTGCTACAAGAGTGGCGTTGTCAGTAGCATTCATGAAAAACTCCTGTGTGCAGTTGTCAACCATTGGAAGTGACTGAAATTGATGGTTAGTTTTTAATTCTTCAAAAATATCTCAAATTTTGAGAGGTAGCTTTTCTCTGTACACTTTTGTACAAATTTGAAGTGGGAGAACTTTTTTCAGCTATTAGTTTCGTAACAAGTAACTGAGTCAACACAAAAGAGAAGAAGAGGTTGTAAAAAGAGGACAATATCCTTTATTTTTTAAGAGCAGTGAATAAAAGTTGAGTTAAAAAGTATAAGACATTCTCTGACATTTTGACGCCAAGTCCCAAGCACAATACATTTAAATTCTATTTCCGAACAGTATCATAAAACGCTCCGCTTCACGCTCTATGCGTGAACATAACTTTAAGTCACGCACAAAAGTGCGGTTCACGAAAGTTGGTGAGCTACTGAGTTAGTTACTTAATGTGTTAACCTCAGTTTGGTTAATATTTCAAACTTTTTCCCAAAAGCTGGTGATGTTCATAATAATTAGGAATTTCAGCCATAGGACGTCCACTGCTGAACAGATGCCTGCCCCAATGATTTCTATAATGACTAGTTGATAGCAGCCTGCACCCAGCGCCTTCCAGCTTTATGAGATCGTCGGTCCACCTTGTGGGTGAACGTCCTAATGATGATGATACATTTTAAAAATTATCTACCCATTTACATTTATTTTTTAGTATTAAAAGCTGTAATTGAATTAATGTCAAGCTTTGTTTCTTTGTACAAACAGACCCTTTCCCGTTGTTTGTAGGTGACAAAGTATTTTAATAAATGTACACTCTATTGTTTACACGCCATTATAATGAGACAATTTTAACAGTCATGGTTCAGATATCAAGTTATATGCGATGGTCATCGCTACAAGGGTTATCTTCCAGGCAACCTAGTAAGCATATGATTTAGGTAGGTTTAATAAAGGTATCATAAAGAAACTCTTTTGATCCTCCTAATTATATCCTCCTGTGGATATTTAAGTCAGAATAAGATAAAATATTTGTAGATCTTTCTTTAAATTGGCAAGAAATTTAACCCCTATGAAAAGAAATCACCAGCACACGTACGAGTAGAATACCTTTAAATACTCAGGAAGCTATCCTAAAACAAATACCGAATGACTTCACTCTATACATTTTGTTTGCTATCGCTCCGGTCAATCCCCGTGCACGTGGCGGTATTTATGTTAAAATATTAGCTCATGGGGCTGCTACATCATCAATGTGGGTTAATTCATATCTTCTGGCTTCCAAACGATCGGTTTCAATTATTTATTTGTTGCAACAATGTTGCGGAATTATCGTCCGATTGCCCTTTTATCGGGTTATCTCGAGTCGGCGCTGTGTTTTCCTCTTGTACGTAATCACAATTGAACTCGATTAAATGACACTATTTCCATTTATCCAACTGTAAGGCTTAACCAGTTACAAGGGAAATATCAGCCATTTCGAGTATATCATTACGAAACTAAGTAGAAGAAAGTTTTGACAGCACTATTCTATAACAAAAAAATTGGCATGGGTGACAAAGTCCTAAATTAAAAGCCTAAATATTGGAAGAAAATTAACGGAACAGTAATAAAAGGCAAAGTCAAAAGAAAGGGTAATGATTTTGTCAGTCTATAATAGATGTATGTTTTTAGAATCCTTAGAATGGGCAAAACAATAATGCTTTAACTATCCATATTCCCATTTATGCAAGCCCAATTCGTTATTAGCCGCTTCCGAAACTCAAATAAGGATGGGCGCTCGTCACCACTAATGCGTAATCGGCCTAATTCCTAACGGGCCAAGGGTACCAGGATATAAAGCGTTTAAAGGGACCAAGGATATGAACATTTGAGAATACTGTTGCAGATTGTGATGCAAGAATAACATAAAGCCATGTGAACTGCTCACGATGTAAACTTAGCGTCTTACACAAACGCACAATTGACCTTCCCCCGGGACAAACTTGACCTTCATTGGTTGGGTTTTTGTGGCGGTCAAGCTGTAGATCCTGGCTACACAGGAGTTGCAGCGGTGGGAACGAGAGGTGGGAATAGTCCCGTAAACGCACAATTACATTATGGTCAAAGTTACATTTAATTCGGTAAAGAGTAAAAATTCAAAGAAAATTAACTTTAGTCCGATTGAAGAACATTTCTCGACTCCTGGCTTTAAGCATCTGGTAAGTATGTGCATAAGTCAACATTTTTTAAACTGCCCATTCAGGCATGATCGTTTCTCTGCTGAATTTGATACTTTTGAATAAAGCTCTGAACTGGATCGAAAGATTTTCTAAATTTCAGAAAGATCCTCCATACTTTTGCGGTGAAACTAAGCGATGCTTGTTAGACATTAATAGGTCAGCCATCAGTTACTGTTTTTGTATCTGCTTAGTTTAAAGTTAACATCTAAGGGTCAACTAAAATAGTAATACACGGGTCTTAACGCGACGTTTATTAATGAGTTACATAATGTACTCACGGCTTGACGTTGCGGCTTGAGGCGTCGTCCTCATATCTTCAGCCGTGAGTTCATAATGTAACTCATTACTAAACATGGCGTTAAGACCCTTTCTTACTATTTTAGTTGAAATGGAACGCGAAAGTTTTAAATCTTACATCTAAGGGTCATTGTAAAAAGAACCTATTATTCACGCACCAAACCGTCCCCAAGCTCAAGTTCGCGCCTATTTGCGCGCTTCCGCGAACGCGCGCTTCCCGCGTGAGTTGCGCGCGCGCACGTTTTATTTTCGCGCTAATTATAAACCAAGACGGATGGCAGCGGCGACGTGACTAATGGACTAGAGTGCGCGATGAAATATGGGATTTTCACTCTCATTAGTGAATATCGGCTTTTGTTTGGGATTGATGATTATGTTGTTGATCAACATCAAGATTTCAGCCTATAGAGACGACAATCAAATTCATTTTTTTTTGTATTTTATTTAATGCTACTTCTTGTCATTAACGCGGAAGACCAGCTTCTTGGCATGCCCTTACGAGCATGTCAAGATAAATGCTGAGCGGGAGCCTATTGGCGCAGTGGCCCATCAATTTTCTTTTTGTCTCTTCGCGTTGTGTTGTTATTGTTTATAAATTGTGCTCACTGTGCTCAATAAAGTCCATTCTATTCTATTCGTTACAAAAACTAAATGTAATCTAAATTAGCTGTTTTCCAAAACTGATACGTTTCCTCAGTGGTTTAAAATTCTGGAGATGCTGTGGTGTGATGTGGAGGTGACATTGTTTCAATATAGACACTGTAGAAGGTCACGTTTCTATCGTTTCAAGTTATTATCGTCGAGTTACGTTCTATTTTCTGTCTTAATCGCTACTTGTAAAAACGCTCACGAAAATCAACTCGCCATTCTCATCACATCTTCGTAACAAACTTAAAACACAATACTTAGCAGTAAGTAGTTAAATAATCCAATTTACGTTCGAACTAATGGATTTTTTCTGAAAAAACTCTTGATCGAGGCATTATCCGTCTCTTTTTACAGCTCTCTCTGTCCCTATTCGGTGATTTATTGGAAAACCGATTAGTGATGCCACACGCACACAAACTTATCGATGGTAGAGGCACAGAATAAATAGTTGGTAGAGGTCAAATCACTTAAAACATGATGTGTTTGACTTTCCCGAAAAGGCCCACTACATTTGTCAGCAACTCTGTGTGGCTCACCTTAAACGAAAGATAAGCAATCACATGTAACATCAAAGTCAATCAATGTTGATACTTCGATATTTGGTTCAATTAATCATTCTATTTTGGCTTTGGGTAAGCCCATTATTTTAGGGTCCACTAATTATAAATAATTTCTTCAGGCATTAAAAAACATCTGAGTTCAAAAGTTGCTAGAGGATTTTCCCATTTAACCATATTTATTGTTCATTTTTGAAGTTTCGCGACTTGACGACTTGTGTCTTGTCACGATTTCTGTATAGCATTTTATCGATGAGTATCCCATCCCTACGCTCTCATGTCCATCCCGGGCTCCAAATTAGATTCCGACGGCAAGCGAGACTCATCAACTGGAAATTACATTAGCGATGGAAGATTTTTTCAGATGTATCGATCGGCGTGTACAGTGATTGCATTAGGGGCACTTTAATGAGAAACACGCATACGGGTCATCGATAAACTGCGCCATAATTCAATTAATAGGCAGAGGCGTAGCTACCTCTGTATATTAATAATACAGGAGTCCCGAACATGTGTAAGCAAAAATTCGTATAAAGTGTCATTTCAGCTACAGGACGTCCACTGCTGAGCTTTATGACTTTCGCAATTGGTAGCGGCCTGCTTTGAGCGCCTTCCTGCTACCTTTATGAGATCGTCGTCCCATACTGGGATTTCCAGTACATCATCATCATCATCATCATCTCAGCCATAGGACGTCCACTGCTGAGCATTATGACTCGCAATTGGTAGCGGCCTGCTTTGAGCGCCTTCCTGCTACCTTTATGAGGTCGTCGTCCCATACTGGGATTTCCAGTACATCATCATCATCATCATCATCATCTCAGCCATCGGACATCCACTGCTGAATAGGCCTCCCCCAATGCTTTCCATGCTGCCCGGTAGGTAGCGGCCTGCGTCCAGCGCCTTCCTGCTTCCTTTATGTACCTACCTTTCCAGTACGTGGCACTACTACTCCTAACCCGATAAAAAGTATCCAAAGTGCTCAAAGATTCTTTAACTTCAAAAATTACGAAAGTAAATCATTGGGTTCATAAACTTTGATAGAAATCTAATAGTGTAAGGTCCTTGTATGGTTGTAATGTCCTTGTATCGCATCGTTTTGAGGATAGTAATTTGTCCAAATCAGTACTGAATAATAGATTGATGTGAAACAAAATTAAGGGCTTATGTCGGGGTCGGGGGTGTGCCCTAATACTTCCATTTGAAAGCCTATCATTATAGTTGTTTGAACTGTTAAAATTGGGATTATCATGTCAGACAGAAAACGAGAAATTACATGTAAAGAAAATTATCACGTATTTATATTTTACGATGTTTTCAAAGAGAAATAAATAAATACGCGTAAGAACAGTACGGGATTAAAGGTTCACGAACGTGAGAGAGGAGACGTGAACACGTCGTTACACTTCCATACAATTTAACAAAATGAATATTAAGTGATTTACCGTCTCGAATTCAAATTCAAACGTTATAAAAAGGTTTTACTTCGTGTTGAGCTTTGGACCATGTTTTCATGCAATTTCTGAAAATCCTTTTTGGCGTAGGTATTCCTAAGTTATAAATCACTCTCTGTTGTGCTGATTGTAGATAGACCAGTCAGTAACGCTTGCCTTAGAATATTTTAAGATGCGTTGAACTTCAAAATTGTTACATTATAATTATTACAAAGCCATACAAAAAAATAAAAAAAAATACTTAGACATAATTGTCCACGAGTAACTAACGACCCTCCGAGTGGTCTGCGTTTATTATTCAGGGTGCGATCGAGTCTAGGGCAATACGAGAGGAACGCGAGGGCGGCCCGCCCACAGATGGGACGAATTGCGCTTTAAAAGCTGATGACAGCTAAGTGATTTTAACCCACGTCTTGACGTCAGAGAATTGAGGTTTTTATGCAGTCTATGTTGGCACATATTTGAACATTGTTGGTGTCCAATTTTGGTACTAAAATGTAAGTGCAAAACTAGTGTGTTATGCTTAAGCAATGTAATAGTTAGTTCTCATCGACACCAAGAGATGGCGCTGTACGGTTTTAGATCGCGGTATCGTTTTATTTTTTCTGGTCTTTATAAGCATTTGGTGTCATGAGGATTTCGTTCGCTCTTTGAATAAACCTGGTGTTGTTTTCAAAGCAGTTGGTTTTATTTAGTAGATTTGGGCCCTTATTTTACATGGTCCTTATCGAGTCGGATTTAAGACACAAGTTCGTGTCTTCCGGCGACTTTTTGCAACACTGCATAGAAACCAGTGACGGATCGTTACTGAAGTGCAAACCAGTCTCGACGGGTGGAGGTGTACTTTGGTGGACGGGCGCTCACCGGCGCTAGAGGGCGCTGTTGCTGCAAATTGGTGTGCAAAGGTGCCGGAGGAGACAATTTGGACGGCGCGGCGGCAATATTGTGACGTGCGTGAATAATCCAAGTGATCAGTGTGAGTGAGGTGCATAACTGTGAGTACTTTTAAATTATTTGGAACTTCAAGAATATTTGCAAGTTGAGAAATTAACCGGACTTAGAAAAATTTGGAGTTGTGTCAATCAGTTATTGAACTTAGTAATATTTAGAGTAACTTTAGTTAAGACTTAGCAATAATTAAGTAAAAAGTGGTGAGACGGGGAACCTATGCCCGATTTTATATCGATTTTGCATGTTTAAAACACTTGTAAAAATTTTAGCTTCATAATTACTTGAAAATTATAACTTGTTCATATTGTTAACACAGTAATTGCTTCACAATGGAAGAATTGTATAAGTTACAGTTTGATAAATACAAGTCAATTGATAAAGCAAGAAGTAATTACAGAAAATCACCTAGAGACAGAATTAAGTTATCATATTTGCAAACTAGGTTGGAGGCTTTGGACAATCAATGGTCACAATTTATTTCAACGCATGAAAACATAATTCGTTTAGTCACAGAAAAACATTCGGGAGATCAGTACTTTAAAGATAACGTTTATGAAAATGCCGAGGAATTATATTTTGCTTATAAATCTGAGTTAAAGGAAGCCATTGATTGTTTAACACCAAATCAATCAACATGTAAAGGACAGGTTCCATCCGATTTGAGTCAATCTAATGAAAGTTCATTTGTAAAACTACCACAAATATCCATCCCTAGCTTTTCGGGCTTATATAGCGAATGGACCACATTTGAGGATTTGTTTTTGTCATTGATCGATAGAAATGCCCGCTTAGATGATGTGCAAAAAATGCATTATCTTAAGAGTCTCTTGACAGGTGAGGCAGAACAGCTTGTTCGACATATACCAATAACTGCTGGTAATTATAAGCAATGTTGGTCTCAGTTAAGCAGTNGTCAGATTAAAATAATAATAATAATAAAAAAAAATGGTGTTTTAATTTTGCTTCTAACCTTTCTAGTCTTAAGCAAAAAAAAATTTTTTTAAGGACTTGGATACAAAATGATATTTATATTCTGTTTCTTACTGGTATAGACTATTTAATAAATAACAAATTACATGCTGTAATGTCTGTCCACCTCAGGCCAAAGGTCCCATACTAAGTGGGCATAACCCTTTCATCAAAATCGGTTGCGAGGTTTAAGCGGGAAAGCGTAACAGACAGACAGACAGACAGACAGACAGACAGACAGACAGAGTTACTTTCGCATTTATAATATTAGTTGGGATTGGGATTGCAAACAGCAAAAAATATCTTTACCCTACCAAGTTGATCGTTAAAAGCAATCAAAAGATAGTGTTAAGTATTTTTATATTCAACACACCTACCGGTATATTACTAATCTGGAGATCTACTTGAAAAACATTAACGTGTTGTTAGGCAAATATTGATGTATTGTAGTGAATTTATCTGTGTACATTCGTCGCATCCTGCCGATACTGGGGCGATAGCACAATGTGTGCCAAAATACTTGTAGCTGCCATTTTCGACAAACATGTGTAATTATTGGATAAATTAAAAACTACAAGTTTATAAGTAAACATAATCAGCATACATCGGTCTCTGATAACGTATTTTCACCAAACTTTCTCCCTCATCCTATCGCCTGCACTATATTTTTTACATGGCTATCGATCAAGTTCAAAAATAAAAGTAGCAGGAAAGCGCTGGATGCAAGCAGCTACCAACCAGACGATGTAGAAATCATTGAGGGAGGCCTATGTTCAGTAGTGGACGTGCTGTGCTGTGGCTGAAATGATGACGATGAAGTTTTCATATTTCGAATGCTAAATGTAGGCAAGTAAAAAGGTCTTAAATAATTTTGTTGTACAGTTCAGCTACATTTTGCAACATTGTTGCGCATTTAACCCTTCAGCCGACACACAAATAACAGCAAATAACGTTATTCAAAGGGGTCTGGTCTAGCCGAATAATGTTCGATACCATAACCAACCCTCGTGGACCGGTTTGATATGGGCACAGATTTATGTCTCCATTAACGATGGCGGCCGAACTGGCTGACAGTTTCACACTTTTAGCGGGAATCGAGGAAAGTGTAAAATGTTTGCGAAGCCTGCTTCAGAGAGTCACATACTTAGCGTTGAAAAGCCTTTTAAGTCTTAATACTTTTCATGTTATGTATGTACCTAGTGACTGAGTTTCTTGCGCTGCTTCTTCTCAGCACTGGCCCATTTATTGTCCCGAAGCAGTGGTAGGGTTAATACTGGGACGTGTAAGTACTTTTTAAAAGCCTACTTGCATAAATAAATGAGTTTTATAAGTTTTTAAGACTGCAATGTTTGTGGATCGATAAAATTGTGGATAAGACTAGATTAACTCGTTAATTGCCACACCGGTCACTAACTCACAACCACATGTAGGTATAGTTAAATGACACCTCCACAAATATCAATAACTTAAGTTATATTGATTTCATATCTTGAAAGAAATCCTCCTCTTTTTTTACTGGTAATGTTTCTAAGAAAGTTTCATTTAAATTCCGTTGATTGTCAACTACAGCAGATTTTTGGTAGAATCATTAGAAAATCTGCTTTCCTATGCAAATCCGAGTTCACAAAACCCTACCTCGTATCTCAGCAGGTCGTCAAACCTTGCCAGGTCTGGCAGAATGGAGCCATCCGAGCGGGCGAGCCGATATTTATTTATAACGAATGTCCACTTAAAAGGCCGTAATTTTTCGCTGCGCGCTCCGGTGGGCACTGGGCAGGTCGATTTGAACGGGTTAATGCGGGTCAAGCTGATTTTGGGATCAGCTGTGTATCAGGTGAGTTACATGTGTTACTAAGCAGATTTTCTTATTTATACCTTTTCACAGTGGCGAGCTTTGGGGGAGGACCAATACGGGACTTTTCCCACCTCTCATTTCCACTGCTGCAACTCCTGTGTAGCCAGGATCTGCAGCTTGACCGCCAATAAAAACCCAACCAACGAAGGTCAAGTTTGTCCCGGGGGAAAGTTAAACTGTCATTGGACCCGCAACGAAATCAATCAGAAGAACATAGGAGGAATTCATTCAAACTTAAGATTATTTTTTCTGATGATGATGGTGGTTTGAAGACTGACTTAAGGGAAGGTATGCCCAGCGTCCCCAATGGCAATGAGAAATAACATGAATTGTCATTAATTAGAAGAAACCTAATTATCTCATCGACGTCCAATTATTGTCCAGAATTCGTGTAAGAACAAATTCCCGGAAGATGGCCGGAAAGATATACGAAAACAAATCATTTAATCATATCTTTCATGCTACCAGGTAAATATTTTTCTCTTCACTACAATAGCCGTTCCAATATTTACTCGAACTGATACTGGAACGTTCCATTAAGAATCATGATCAATACCAGTAGCTATAGATAAATAAACTGAATACGACCCGATACTTGGTGAACTGCATTATTCAGCAATAACAAAAACGGCCACGAGAGTATAAGATAAGGAATGTTATTCTATGTGGGGGCTACGAAAATAGCGATATCAAAACATTTATTTCTTAGAAAGTGGTAACAAGATATTAAATACAAACGGGTTCAGCACCTTCTGCCACTAGTGGTGTGACTGACAAAGCCCGCAGAGTCGCTAAAATCAAGTGGCAGTGGGCGGGGCATATAGCTCGTAGAGCTGATGGCCCCTGGGGCAGGAAAGTTCTTGAGTGGCGACCACGAGCCGGAATACGTAGCGTAGGCAGGCCTCCCACTAGGTGGAACGACGATCTGGTGAAGGTTGCGGGAGGTGCCTGGATGCGAGCGGCGCAGGACCGGTCTTTGTGAAAATCCTTGGGGGAGGCCTTTGTCCAGCAGTGGACGTCTTTCGGCTGAAACGAACGATAACATAGTCGGTGGCCGCGGGTAGTGTGGTTGGGTACCTACTTGTGCCGGCGTCAATAAGCGGAAATTTTAAGCTAAGTAATTTTATCTTTTTAATATCTAACATTTATTTATTTACTTAAACCGCGTCTCTCCTGGCCCGATCTCACCCCATAGCCGCCCTTGGACGCGCCCTACAAAAATCTGAGACAGTCCGTCAGGGGCTTTGCGTCATCGCGTGTTTATTATATGGCGTATGCAAATGGAGGCGAGCCCTGATAAAACGATTGCTTCTGAATGCGCACATACAACTCTATAAATATTAAGGTAAACATACAATGGACCGCAAAGTAAAAGGGCCGGTTAGAAAATCTTCTATAAATACAAAAATACCTGACTTAGCTAACTACGCATTTTTACTTATTTTACATTAAATAAAAACAAAAGCTTGAATAAATTTAGTCTTTATTTATTTACTTTTTCTTAGCGACCCAATGTTAAATTCTTCAGTCACAATCGATTTTATGAAAACAAATAATAAAATTGCGATTGACATTAAGACAAATCCTATATGAAAGAATATGCGAACGTGTTTCTGATTCTCAAACTTTTTCTATAGCACGGAGTAAGTAGGTATAACAATTATATGGAGAAGTTTTCTTTTATGGATTATCGCCATCAAGCGCGTATAAGAAGTAAAAACTTGCTTATTTTGGGGAAACCTGCAAGAGTCATTAACGTTTTATTGCAAGACATAAAATAATGATCAAATTGTCATAAGTTGCGTGAACATCAATAAAATATTATTATATCGCCAAAGTTTTGTTCGCAAATTGTTTTGTATCTTTTATTGCAGTTTCATGATTCCGTTGTCATCATCATCGTTTCAGCCACAGGACGTCCACTGGTAAACATAGGCCTCCTCCAATGATTTCCACACATCGTCCTGTTGGTAGGCCTGCATGAAGCGCCTGCGTGATATCTTAATAAGAGTAATAAGGTCATCTGTCCACCTTGTGAGTGGACGTCACACAATTTCAAGATTCCGTTGTAAATGTAAATAATTCATTTTTTTTAATTTACTCAATACTTAAAATTAAATAGTTTTTTTTTAGTTTCGTTCTGAAATAAAACAACAAATCTTAGACCCAGTTGTTTGTTTTAGAGGTGACATTGATAAACACAACTTTACGACTCCACAGTTTTATTGTTCCGAGATTGGTAAACTTTGTATGGGTCAGACAAGTGGCGTAAAGTTAGTCGGAAAATAACTAGTAGGTCAAGTTCAACTTCTATTAAATGGTTAGTTAATCGGTCAGTTTGTGAGGTTTAGTTGTAAATATTTTGAGAAGCTGCTAACTAAAACAGTTTATAAAATAAAAAGAACTAGTTTAGAATGGTTTTAGAATAGGTACAGGAGAGTAATATAGAATCCCTAAATGAGCTTCCGTGATCACTTGCTTCGCCACCATGGAATCCAATACCTAGGTGGGACACATAAGTTGAAAATTACCTGCTTTAGGACATCGTTCGTTTTAGTCAAAAGACTTCCAGTGCTGGACAAAGGGTTTCCACAATGACCGGTCCTGTTAAAACGACAGGACATAGCAAGCTTGAAATAATCTAATTGCCGTGCTTTAAAGGATTTGTCAAGCAGCCAGGCTAACTCCTGTGGCGGCTCTTAGACTGTTACCAAGGATAATATCTCCGGTGGTGTTAAACGATTTATTTACAGACTATGGCATTTATTCAAATGTTTGATTGACATACACAAAATCTATTTTGTGACCATATTTTGATAAAATCATGATGTCATTCATAATATTATGAACGGGAAGTATTAAGATAATTTAACAGGGATTTAGCTGACTGACAAATGACTCAGATGGTGTGTTCATTAGTTTATTTATGTCAGTTTAATAAGCCAATGATAAAAATAACTAAACTTAAGCGTATCTAAGTCAAGGTGATCTTTATGATACAAAATTTCAATTCAAATTTTTGTTCAAAATACTAAGTACTTTCTATGAAAGGACTAAGAATATTTATTTAAAGAAGAAATAAATAAATAAATAAAGAAAGCAAAACTACTAGTTAATAATCATATTTAAAATATCAGTTTTTTATTTCCAAAACCTAATTTAGACTACCAAGTCCATAATGAGAAAACGCACCATAATTTAATACTGAACAATTCGTTAACTTCTATTCATACTGACGTCATTGTGATTCCGCTTTTATATCTGTCAGTTTAAGTATTAAAATCGGTTGTTGTGAATATTTAGGTCCTCAAACCAAGGCAATTGGCCGATCAGCGCAATTGGAGCTCAATTCGCGTGCGCGTGCGCCTCTTGACGTCTGAATGAATGGAAAATAGACGAACTAGATATTGTTTGTTAGGGACTACAAACGTCATCGATAGGACACACACGTAGGCATATTTTGGTATCATCATCATTTTTAAGCGATAGGACGTCCACTGCTGAACATAGGCCTCCCCCAATGCTTTCCACGTTGATCGATTGGTAGCGGCATGCGTCCATTTGTTTTGCACTGCATTTGCACTGAAAGCTAAACTTTTGTGTCCTAATCAAAATAAAGCTAATCATTTTTTCGTGTGTAAAGATATAATCTTAGTTCGACTCTATAAAAAGTGCACAGTTGAACACTTTTCTTATTTTACACAGGACTAAGTAGGTACCCCCTACTCGTAAGGTATGGAGTACTTTAGTATTTTTGTGATTAAACAAAATAGGGATGTCTTTGCTTAATTGATTTCTTGAAAATCCACTTCAAAACAATATTTTGTAACCTTTTCTACAATATTATCATATTTATCATTCTATTAATTGCAAGAGTTTCCTGAAAATGACTCTAGGATATTGAAAAACAGACTCAAAAAAACCGCTGAAAAATATTCAGAGTACGTCCCCGATACAGTAGCGTGCGGCAGTCCCGCATAGGGACACCACGCTTTCTGAATACAATACAAATACAAACATTTTATTATGAAACACATTGTCATCGTCATTACAATTAGCCTTATCCATTTAATTTTATAAAAACTTGTCCTAGGATAAGGCTGCTCTTCATAATATTTACAATTTCTAACATGAGTAGGTAACTAATAATTTTACGTTTAACGAATCTACTAAGACGGGACGTTCCATTCTACGTTTCACGGTTCTAATTTTTTTTTGTATCTATGTTTTTATTAAAGGTAATCGTGTGTATTTTTCNCAAGCATCATTCATAACCGAATCAGCAGTTCAGTTATTAGGGCTGAAGAAAATACCTGTTAAGTCAGTTATAACAGGAATAGGCGGAGATCAAAGCTCCTTAGCTTCCAGGTTTGTCGTAATGGTAACGATTCAATCCCGGTTAGATCCAAAGTTTAGCGTCCAAGTAAGAGCTTATGTGCTAAGCACTATAACGTCTCTACTGCCATCAGAGAAGCTTCACCAATGTCAATGGCCAGAGTTTCAAGCGGTCACATTAGCTGATCCAGAGTTCCACACGCCAAGTAAAGTGGACATGTTACTTGGTGCAGAAATTTATGGCCTAGTCCTGAGGGAAGGTATTATAAAGGGACCTAGAGGGACGCCTACCGCTCAAAATACTGTGTTGGGCTGGATCCTATCTGGACAAACCGGACATGAGCAGAATAACATTCACTGTCATCATGTCGTAAGTGACTCTACTAATCAGGCGGATGATAATGAATTACTTAGGCAATTTTGGGAGATAGAAAGTATTGTTCCCAAAAGGATTCTGTCTGAAGATGAGCAACGTTGCGAGGAAATATACAAAGCAACCACAAGCAGAGACCAGAGTGGGCGCTACGTTGTGAATCTACCATTTCGCAGTAGAGATCCCAAATCCCAATATGGGAATTCGAGAGAACTTGCAATCAAAAGATTTTTGCTACTTGAAAATAAGTTTAAAAGACAACCTCAAATCAAGGAACGTTACTCTGAGGTAATTCATGAATATTTAGAGCTGGGACATATGCAACGTATAGACAGCCGCGTTGATTCAAAGAGAGATACAGCCGTCTATTTGCCCCACCACGCTGTCATACGTGAAGACAAGTCTACAACAAAGGTCCGAATTGTATTCGACGCGTCAATGAAAGGCTCTAATGGGGTGTCTCTTAATGATGACCTTTTAGTAGGCCCTACTCTACAACCACCTCTACGACACACTATTATGAGATGGAGAATGCACCCAATCATAANCGGTTTTATTTTTTTAAAAAGTTAATTATTATCTAACTAATGATAGGTAGAGTCAGGTAGACGTGACGGTTTTAGGGTCGTAAAGAAGTTTTCTACGACTAAAATTATTATCAGTCGACCGCGAATAAACCTAACCCCATAAAGGAAAAATGAAGTTGTGTAAAACCAATACTTAATCATTTTTAATCAAGTTTCCTACAAAAGCGTCACTACATGGTTGCATTATTCCAGCAGCTACCTTCCTTTAACAGGATTACATTACCTAACCGTACGAAAACTGAAACCGGTGCCAGAGAAAATTGAGGCTTAGCGGTTAGGGAATTAGATGCGTTTCTGACTGTCCCACCGCCGCGCCCCCCAAAGTTGATAGTATAAGATAAATATACGTTAGTGCACGGGGAATGCCGGGTGAATGGTTGGCATTCGCAGTGTTGTATGTGATATTTAATTACCGATATCGATAAAAAATGTTAAAATAACATGATTTATTAACGGTCAAGCTGTAGATCCTGGCTACACAGGAGTTACAGTGGGAACGAGAGGAGGGAATAGTCCTATTTGGAAATTTGAGACTAAATGGCGTAGTGTAAAAATATCCAAGCATTAACATACACAGATTTTATCTGTGTTTAATATGCTCAACTGTTCAACAAGCGGGTGACGAATTCTCTCAAAATAAACCGTACTCAAAAAATATCAAATCCTAGTACATATTAATGGCACCAGGTAGTCTATAAATCAGAATTAAACTGGTATCTATGAAGATAATAAATTAGAAATCCAAAATTATTACTTTCTGTAGTAAAGACAAAACAAAGTAACCGCTTTCAAAATGACAGATATTATTGAGAAAACAAACGTAACAACAGCTGTCATTACCAATTTTATCGATAGCAGCGAGCTGTCAAATCCCCCTCTCTAGTCGGTAATACTGACAGACGGTGTAATGTTTGGGACGAGGAGTTATTTAGCCGGTGAGGAATGCCTGCTTTAAGAACGGCGGTTGATGAAAACTTCGAGGAATTGTCATGAAACCATATTTTACATACACAGGTAAAAATTAATTAATTCCGTTTATGGACTCCTATAAATTTCCAATTATGCAGGCTTATACAGGTTATCTTTCTATCCAATTAAATGTACCTATAATAAGTAGGTAAACTTACTGAGAGTTGGAAAAATAATTTAAACTCTGGAATATCCAACTCAGATAAGATTGCAAACTCGAAAACAAACCATTATTCAACAATAACACATTATTTAACACAAACCGTTTATACACTAAACACAATCATCCACATTTAAAACTTTTCGAACACTTTCCACAATTTTATAAATAAACAACTTAAAAAAATCAAATTTTAAAAAAAGTTTAGAAGCGACTCAATTCTAAATTTCCACAATTTGGGTCACTTTTTCAAAAACCATTTGTACACACATCGAAATCCGGCGGCGCGTCAAGTTTTCCGGCGGCGCTCGGACGGACGAGTGTCGCGCGCGCGAGCCGTCGCCTCACTTCAGAGGCGGGAGCTTTCAGCTTTCAGGCCGGCGTAAAGCTCGCCGCGCAGCTGTAGCGAGGCGATGGATAATAACTTAGCATGCATACAGTATTGTAATAAACGCGAAGATTACATATTCACACAGAATGTATGTCCTTGTTACTGCTTTAGGTATTTAAAATTAATAGAGGAATATTTGATGAAACTCCAGTGTTGTTAATTAATATGCTACTAAAGTACTAACTAAACTACCCAAAACTAATCTCATAAAATGAATGAATGAAACTTATTCTAAGAAGTATTTTACTATTTATATGATGAAGTTTATTTACAGTGTGTCATAGAGTGCCGGCATTAACGCCGTTCGTAGCATTTAACGCTACGAAAGACCTTTGTTGCTACGAATTTATGTAACTTTGTAGCATATTTATTTATTTTCATAATTCGTAACTTTGTGGCATTCTCGTTATTCAAGAAAGTTTCTAAATAAACAAAAAAATGAAGAAAACAGTTTCTAAATAGAAAAATGAAGAAAAATATCTGCCAGTACTACGAACCGTAGCACATTCACTTCGTAGCTCTGTAGCTACGTAGTCACTTAAGTTGTACGAGCCTTGCTAAGCAACATTTCGTAACGTTACTATGTATCTTCGTAGCTCGTCAACTTTTTCGTAGTATGAAACTGAAGGGTTTCATAGCATGTCAATATGTAGTATTTTTTTTATTTTCAAACACAGCATTATTATTGTGTTTTTCTAGCAATTGTTGTAAATTCAATGCCCATTGCCCAGTAGTCATATAAAAATTCACACTTTTCAAGACAAGTTCTACATAGTTCTACGGTCATATTCATTCAATAAACATGGTATGAAGCGTAAAAATAATTTTATTTACAGCATTCTACTCGTATGTCGGGGGAGGCTTTTGTCCAGTATTGGAGCGTCATTTAGCTGAAACGAACGAACTGATATGTCGTATGTTTTCAGCATTATCTAGCATCTCGCTCGCTATACGTGTGCGACCATCTTTAGACCGGAAGCCCGTTATGTCACCGGGAAGTGGCTGGCTCGCCGGAACTGTGATTTATTGGCCTAATCTCAAGGTCAGCGTTGTTTACTCACTCGCTTGTTTGATTAAACTAAAAGGTTTGTATGAATTTAATTATGGCTGTCCTTTCATGAACAGTATTAGCTAAATATTTTTTTGAAAATAAAGTTCACTTGAAAACCTTTTAATTTGAACTTGTTAAGATGTAAATTTTATAATACTTAATATCTTTGCGTGGTATTCTTAAAAAGGTAAATAGTTCGTTTGAATACCGCCAGGGGTTTGTTTTTGGTTCGTTGTTCGGTTGTTCTCGCCATGACTGTTTGATTTGTAATACGTTTTATTTTACTTGAAATATACGTGAGAAATCTTACTCAAGAGTTTATTTTAACCACACCTTAACAGGTTATGGGCCCAGGTACGTTAATACCTACGGATTGAGTAAAGAGCAGAAAAAGTGTCGTTCGAAAAAATGGAAGTCACAAATTCCATGCGGATCGAAAAATTCAACGGGAAAGACTTTAGACAGTGGAAATTCCAAATTAAATGTGCCTTGAAGGCTAAAGGCTTGAATATTGATGAGGAGAAACCCATGGTGGGTGACACAAGCCAATGGGACAAAAACGATGGTATGGCCATGTTTTTGTTAACATCGTCCATGGATTTAAATCAAATATCCTTAATAGAAAATTGTGAAACAGCCAAGGAAGTCATGACAAAGTTGGAATCTATTTACGAGCAAAAGTCTGAGCTGAACAAAATGATGGTACATGAAAAATTTTATCAGTATAAAATGTCACCTACAGATGGCATCNAAGAAAGTCCAGAAATATCAGGAGACAACCAAGATATTTCTGAATCAAGTTTTAAAAGTGTAGAGACACACGAAGATCCCAATGATAGAACATACGAGCCTGCGCAGATAATATCTGAAGATGATACAAGAAATATTACACTGCGACCTAGAAGGCACAGAAATGAAGAAGCAAGTTTTGTTGAGTTTGATATACCTTATACATATGAAGAAGCTATGAATTGTAGAGATGGCAGTAAAGGGAAAGAAGCTATAAAGGCAGAAATACAGTCACTAGAAGAAAATAAAACATGGAAGTTAGAAAATGAGAGAACAGTGACCTCAAAGAGGGTATTTTGTATAAAAAGAGATACAGAGGGCAATATAGTAAGATACAAAACACGTCTTAAAACGTAAACGTATGTATTGTGTTAAATATGTAGAAAGCTCAAACCAGCTCGCACATTTTTTTAACAGAAGCTGTGTCTTTCATAGTTATTTATTTATGTTGAATGGAAAGTGAGTTGTTTTGAAGCTTTTATAGTTAAGTAGGTTATTATTCTAAAATTTAAGTGGGAGTGTTAAGATGTAAATTTTATAATACTTAATATCTTTGCGTGGTATTCTTAAAAAGGTAAATAGTTCGTTTGAATACCGCCAGGGGTTTGTTTTTGGTTCGTTGTTCAGTTGTTCTCGCCATGACTATTTGATTTGTAATACGTTTTATTTTACTTGAAATATACGTGAGAAATCTTACTCAAGAGTTTATTTTAACCACACCTTAACAGAACTAAAGTTACATAGTTACATCTTCTAAGCATTGACACACATTATTGTCACGGTACAGTGGCAGTACAAGAACAAACTTTTTCATTATTCTTCTTGTCGTGTCGACAACAAACCTATACAGTGTCAGCCCAAAACTCCGCTACAAGAGTGGCGTTGTCAGCAGTTTTCATTATTTTTGCATCAAGGCTAATATGGTGGGAACTAAATTCCCACTGCTTTATTACTAGGGTTAGCAGGGATGTGTAAAATTTGAAACCAAACTGGTAACATTTATTATTTGTTGACGTGATATCACACTACATAATATTATAAAGGCGAAAGTTTGTGAGTGTGTATGTTTGTTACTTCTTCACGTCTAGACGGCTGCAGTGATTTTAATAAAATTTGGTATGGAGTTAGCTGACACCCTGAATTAACATATAGGCTACGTTTTACCGCGGGTAACACCGCAGGGCACAGCTAGTTACTCAATATCCGTAAGTAAAATATAGAGAAAACCAATTCATTAACTCGGATGTACATTTCATCGGCGCAAACAAATGTAAAATCTAAGCTTTGTATAAGAACTGAAATAGAAACCCATCTGTCGATGGAATCACAAACCGCGGCCATGCACCGGCTCCAAACAAACGGTCGGTATCACAAATCAAACGTCGGCTCACTGAATCACAATTAAAAACCTATTTATAGGAGGACAGGCCACAGTGTGGGTAGTTTCAGCTGACCCATTCAGTAGCAATAAGGCAAGTTTATAATGCATAGACAAGTGTGTGGTGCATAGTGCAAGCATTTATAAACTTAAACAAAGCTCAACAGAATAAATAAATATTTATTTATTTATTTATTTATTTATAGGTACAACAACAGAATACAATCTCAAACATTTTTATAGAATAACATTAGTTTTTTTGCATTCAAATTGAATTCCTATAAATGTTGCACACAACGTTTACATAGAATAGATACAATTAAAAGAAAGGGGTATTTAATCACGGGGTTGAATCTATGGCTGAAAATGCTCCACGGGTTTTAAAAGTCCCGATTTGAGAAAAATCAGACAGTGAAAGTAATAAAAAGGCATCCCAAAGGCAAAATATAATTCCAATAAAGCTTCTTGGCAGATAAAATAATTGACATCAGTAAGCGATTTCCACTTCATCTAACGTCTCCGATTTCAATTTAGATTTATTATGTATGTTCTGAATGTAGCTGTCATTAACCCACGTAGTCATTACTGAAGATTCTATTCCTTCCTACACTGTGCCCATTTGTGAACGATCTAGCGTTATGACCACAAACACTAGACCTGGCTGTTTAATAGGAGTATAACTGAAACTATTAGAGACGCGGGTCTAGACAGACTGGCTAGGAGTAATGGAATACGAGTATGTTGCTGGTATTTAAGCCCTGGATGTGGTACTGTGCTGACAGAAAGGGCAGGATTTGAATGGGAATGGAGATAGCTTTGATATCTTTCTTGAAGAAGTAATGGAAGCTGTTTTATGTTATTATAATTTGTATTAAATGGGGAGGTGCATCTTGAAAGACGATGAAATCGAAAAATTGTTTGTCTGATATCCATATAAAAGCGATTGACTGACTGACTGACTCATCACAAAATCTCAGAAACTACAAGTGCTAGGAGTCTCAAATTTTGCATAGGGGTTCCTTTTAGAACATAGGTGCTCGCTCACTAAGGCTGAGCGATCCGCACTGACGGTCCGCGTGACACTAAAACCAACCTAAGAAAGGATTTGACGAAACTCCACCCCTAAGGGGGTCCCGTTTTACCCCCTTAGGGGTACGAAGCCGGGGGCGGCCGCTAGTTCTTTAGTATTAAAATTCAGCTCAGTTTATGGCTGTGAAGTAAATCGGCTTAGTGGTTGGTTCCTGACTACTATCGCAAGTTCGCTTCCTGCATAGTACAAACATTTGTGTAATTAAATGCAATTTCCTTGGAGACTATGAGAGATAAAATGTCCAAAAACATAATTAATTTTATTTATTTCACACTTGACTTAACACATCCAGAACTCTCCCTCAGACTTCTGCGGACGGTCTACAACTGTCGAGAATATCCGGAGTTATAGCATTCGTTCTGATGTTTTGACGTTATAAGAACGATTGTGTTAGAAATAATGAACTAGAGAACGTTAAAACATAAATAAATTCAATGAAAATAGATAATTGCCAGTTACTTACCTGCATATTTAGACGTACACGCACAGTATTTTATGGAGAAAAAAACAAGTGGTTTCTCAAATTAAACGTAAAGCTGGATCTTCGATACAGGCTAGGACTGCACAACTCTCACGATCAGTTCGTAAATACAAAGTATCATAACTATATGTACGCAAAGTTGATTTGTATTGTTTTTATTTTTGGTACCAAACGAATATGTTTTCTTTGTAATTACACCTCCAGTCTGGCAGTAGAAATTGCTATACGGAAAAACGCACGTATGATGTTGGTACAACGCTAACATTGCAATGCGGTTGCAAATTGAACAGTAAAAATACTATTACAGACAATTTTCAACTTTCACTTCAATATCATAAAGACGAAAAATATCAAATTCGGTAGTACTATAGTGGAAGTTCACTGTAGTTTTCTAAAATGAATCTTAAACGCTAGATAATAAAGATCACTGACCTTGAGAAGAAGCCGGCGTCAGCGTCTGGTCCCAGGGTTGTTCGTCCTCCATCTTCCGAAAACTCCTCTCCACTGCGAAAGTTAACGTCTGTTATAATTTGAACCTTATTCACATATGATAAGGGCGAAAAGTGCAATATAAAAGTTGAGGTAAATTCAAAAAGCTACAAGGGTTCGCAAAACGTACTATCGGGGACTCGAACGCCTTGACACCTTAAGGGCCTAAATTGTTTGCACACACACGCTCGATTATGCTACGCCCCCGTTCATTCATGTTTCGGGTCTAAGCAGCGTCAGCGCACCACTGTAGATGTTTGCCCTAGCAAACCAAGCTCTATGTAAAGCATTTAGGATTGAGTATTGCTTATTACCCGCATCCGTAGCGCTCGTTTGGCAACGTCGCATTTTAGTCAATTTGAAACCCAATAAAGAATCGTTACAAAATATTATATGAGGCTTCGTGTAAAAAGACAATGCCGGAAATTGGCGTCTTTTTTTTTTCGCGCGGCCATCGACCAAACTTTGTTTTTTGATTACAAAATATTGTAATAAACCAAACTTACTATGGCATGTATACCTCTAAACGCAGTCTGAACTGAGTTACGAGCATTAGAAGTTTGATGATTTTCATACTAGATTTGCTCTTTGCGCGCAAGTTTTGTAAGAAATTGCAACAAAATATTGCGCTATTTTTTTGTTGCGCTGATTCTGCTCCATACTGATGTCTGGAGCCTTTAATGGATGGTACTGTTTGTTTATACATACAATCTCACTATTTTGTTGCANTACAAAAAGCACCGGTTACCGTTATAGTTACGGTCAAAGTTAGGTGGTACAACTCAGCCTAAAACTAAGAAAGATTGAAGAAAAAGAAACATTTCGTTTTAAACCTTAACCGTATGGCAATAAAGTTCACAATGGTATTTCGTATTGCAACCTAAGCCCTGATTGTCTCTTATTGGTCGTCGTAAAAATATAGTAAAATGCGTAACCAATTAGAGACGGGGTGAGCACGTGACCGGAGCGATGCGCTTACGCTAAAATTTCTACAAAGTGGTCAGGCGGAAGAGTCCCCGATAGTACCATTTACATTTATGTGGGAAACCATTTCTTCAAATTATGAAATAAAAAAGAATTTGAAATAGAATTTATTTGCTGTTTAACTCTCTTAACTAAAACAAATATGGAAAAATTGGATTAAAAATCAACTCACTGTTGAGAAAGTGATTGGACGTTTTCCTCGATTTCTTATCTCCAGTGTCTGGATCTGAAAACAAAAATATATTAATAGTGGTAATATTCCTAAAAATGTTCCAAACAATATTGTCAAGCAGAGCCTATTTCCAGCAATATTGCCGGTAGGGGCAATATTCATGGTTCACAGCAATATTGCAGACAGAACCTTTATTCCCAGCAATATTCCTTTCAACATTGTCGGTAGTGGCAATATTCCCGGCAATGTTGTCAAAAGTGACAATATTTTCAGCAATATTCCCGGCAATATTACCGCAAATTGCAACATTCCTACTACTCACTATTGAGCTGGTTGTTGGGGTGTATCCGCTCCATGAAGCGCGATATTCTGTTGTTGTGGTGCTCGCCGTCCATGCAGCATCCTTCCTCCACAGACTTACTCTAACAATATTGCCAGCAATATTTCCGTCAATATTCTCGACAGTGGCAATATTCCCAGGAATATTCTCAGCAATATTCCCAGGAATATTCTCAGCAATATTCCCAGGAATATTCTCAGCAATATTCCCAGGAATATTCTCAGCAATATTCTCAGCAATGTTCCCAGGAATATTCTCAGGAATATTCTCAGCTATATTCCCAGGAATATTCTCAGCAATATTCGCGGCAATATTCCTGTAAATGTCAATATTCCTACTCACTATTGAGCTGGTTGTTGGGGTGTATCCGCTCCATGAAGCGCGATATCCTGTTGTTATGGTGCTCGCCGTCCATACAGCATCCTTCCTCCACAGACTTTGCACATGTCCGGTGCACTCGCAGTTTGCAGTCTGGAGACAGAAATAGTTAATGTAAGTCTTTTGGTTACGTCATTTGCGCTAGCGTTGGAAATTAATAAGCCAACATAGATTAACTAAGATCAGTTAACTATAACTATTCCTAATCCCATTGATTGTTGAAGCCTTACCTTTTCATTGGTCAGTTATCAATTGATTAGTGGTGTCAAAGTACCCCTATTTTATGGATATTCTAATGTAACAGAGGTATGTGGTATAGTTCGCTCAACGAAAGTTGAGGCGAACACGGTACTCACCTTGATGTAATATCGAATACACTAGCTACCTCGCTCTTGCTAAATTAAATGTGGGCTTGCGAAATAGAAAGCACTTATCAGTCGTACCACAGAATAATAATAAGTACTACGTACAGAAGTTTTACTTCGCTAAGGTATTTAAAAAAATGTATTCTCAATGTAATTTACAATATGGTGTAATTTAGCCTGTCTCAAGAGTCAAGCACCATTTTGTTGACAAACGTCAGTGATCGGCACTGCGCCGAAGCTATAGGGCTGACTTCAGTAAAATGATGTGACGTGAGGTGCCAAACTGCGGAAAATGGCGGAGGAAATACATGATTTAGCATGAATTATCATGAATAATATTAACTACTTATTTACCTGTCAGTGTCTCGAGGCAACTTAAAAAAGTACATTCTGTGTTTTTATTATTATTTAGGCAGTTAAATACTGCACAGTATTATTTAGTACACCATTTTCTTTATTTTCTTCCATCATACACAAGAATACGCATGCGTGAGTCAATGTTCGCTCGTATGTGAGGCCTTGTCGAATAGTATCCTGTAGGTGGGCCATCGTGCGTGTTTTGTTTTCGATGTAAACTCGCGGAGATGAACAGGCCTGGTCGTACTACGAAAGACGTCAGCGTGGCGAGTCTTGGCTTGTGTTGAACGCCTCAACTCGTGTTGCGCGACCTATAGTGAGATATAGCATGCTGCAGGTGGTGGGCGGACTAGTGCTGTGGACACCAGGTGTACATGTAGACACGACAGCACATCAGGTTACCCATTTTTACTGCAAACTCGCTCCTATTACAACTACACAAGCTCCCACAGTGGTTACGTTCACGTGCCGTCGTCTGTACCTGTGCAGACGTAGGCCTGCGGCGCGAGGCCCCAGATGACGTGGTCGCAGTAGTGGCAGGGGACCACCGACGTCAGCGCTTGTAGCTGCAGGTGGCTCGGACTAGTGCTGCGGACACCAGGCGCAGCATGTACCTGTGCAGACGTAGGCCTGCGGCGCGAGGCCCCAGATGACGTGGTCGCAGTAGTGGCAGGGGACCACCGACGTCAGCGCTTGTAGCTGCAGGTGGCTCGGACTAGTGCTGCGGACACCAGGCGCAGCATGTACCTGTGCAGACGTAGGCCTGCGGCGCGAGGCCCCAGATGACGTGGTCGCAGTGGTGGCAGTGGCCCACCGACGTCAGCGCTTGTAGCTGCAAGTGGTGACCCCGGACTACGTACTGCGGAAAACAGAATAACTCTTAGGACCAGAACAGACGGTGAAACGCAACTGCAACGAAACTACAACTGCTAGTTACTTTTGAGTTGCATCTAAATGGCAATGCCAGATTTTGTATGGAAGGTGGCGTCTTTTTTTTTCGCGCGGCCATCGACCAAACTTTGTTTTTTGATTACAAAATAGTGTAATAAACCAAACTTACTATGACATGTATACCTCTAAACTCAGTCTAACTGAGTTACGAGCATTAGAAGTTTGATGATTTACATACTAGATTTGCTTTTTGCGCGCAAGTTTTATAAGAAATTGCAACAAAATATTGCGATATTTTCTTATTGCGCTGATTCTACTCCACACTAATGTCTGGAGCCTTTAATGGATGGTATTGTTTGTTTACACATACAATGTCACTATTTTGTTGCAATTTCTTACAAAACTTGCGCGCAAAAAGCAAATCTAGTATGTTAATCATCAAACTTCTAATGCTCGTAACTCAGTTCAGACTGAGTTCAGAGGTATACATGTCATAGTAAGTTTGGTTTATTACATTATTTTGTATCCAAAAAACATGGTTTGGTCGATGGCCGCGCGAAAAAAAAAGACGCCAATTTCCGGCATTGTCTTTTCTGCCATAGCATTGAAAGTTTCAAACTGGTCGCGTCATGTGTGGTCTCTCAACGGACGCTATGGCAGAAACTTAGATGCAACTCAAAAGTAACTAGCAGTTGCAGTTTTGCTGCAGTTGCGTTTCACCGTCTGTTCCGGGCCTTAACAAACATACAGTTCGGGATCTAGAATAGCTAGATTTTAA
This sequence comes from Ostrinia furnacalis, assembly GCF_004193835.3. Taxonomy (NCBI): domain Eukaryota; kingdom Metazoa; phylum Arthropoda; class Insecta; order Lepidoptera; family Crambidae; genus Ostrinia; species Ostrinia furnacalis. The sequence goes on along the minus strand of NW_021132285.1, from coordinate 118,486 downwards.
GGCAAATAAAGTGTCATGTTAAGCACTAGCCAAAACACTTATGGGACGAAATAACATCTTGCAAAACATTGCATCGCACAACATGCCATGGCTCTCATGAAAACGCGATATGGCAATTAATAAATGAAAAATGAGACATTCTAAGCAGTAGTTGGTTACCCCGATCACGATGGACGTTGTAATTTGTCGGCAGAGTTTCAAAGGGCTAGATTTTAGTCCCCTTTAAAACCTACAACGTCAAATTCTAGTTACGTTCCACTTTGGTTTAGTAAAAAACTGATAGTATTTGAACGTTTAAATGCGTCCATTTCTATCGTTAATGCCATCAAGCGTAGGGGTTCATTCATAAAGTTCACCATTCCTACATTTCCTACTCCGTGTATACTATATTTAGTGAACATTTTAAAAAACAGAAGGCGCGAATGCAGGCCGCTACCAAACGGGCGTTGTGGAAATCATTGGGAGAATTCAGCAGTCGACGTCCTGTGGCTAAAACAATAATGAAAGCAAAATGTATAGGTATACTCACAGGCTGCGGATGCTGTTTCGTGAGCTGTTTGACGCGCTGCTTGTACAACTTGTCGCGTTGTAAGAACGACGCGCGAGACCCGCCCACCGCCGCCGCTACAGACGCTGGCCTGCATGGGAAAAACAGCTTTAAATTAATACACACAAAGGTGCTAAATTGCTAACTTCAACTCGATCATTGGTGAGACTGTACTGCAGATCCTGGTCATACTAGGGTCCACAGTTTGGAATCCAGTGGCATCCAATTAGTGAAGGGTGTGAAATTTAAATCATTTAAATATAATTATGTTTAGGTTACTGTGTGATTTACTAACCATAGTTTATAAGACCTTTGTTACTAACACTTTTATGGGCTATGCCTGAAATAAATACCTTTTATTTATTTATTTAAAATCATAAAACTTTTCATTTGTGATTACCTATAAATGACTAAGCAGATATATAATTTTAGATCTCATTATTTGTATTTATATTGTTATTGGTTTTCCAAATAAAATAAATAAATAAAAAGTCATAAAAGTAATATATTTTCTTCAAACGCGCTCGGGCGCTCTTACACGTCCCAAAATAGTCCTGGAGATAGAGAAATGAATTACGACAGTCACACGATATAATTTAAAACTTAATTGAAATAAAAATTCAAACTCTTTCGGCTTTCCGGTTCGGCTAAGCCTAGGCGCAGACCATCGATTTTTCGTCGGCCGATAGTTTAGTCGGGCAGTTGATCAGTATGGGCATGTATGGAAGTGCGCACATTACACCGATTTGATTTGGCCGATTCTTCATACAAATTAAAATGGGTCCAACTATCGACCAACGAAAAATCGGTGGTCTGCGCCTAGACTAAAACATAACCATCAAAATGATAGAAAACTGTCACCAGAAGCAACAACTTACTTTGCATGCTTAGGTTTTTTGCTCTTCGGAGACTGCCACCATTTTCTCCTCACTTCCCTGGCTTTTTCTTCTGATATATCTACAGTCACCATTATGGTGTACTTCTCACTCACCATTATTCAATTTACACCCATAACATGTAAGATATTTATTGTTGATGGAGACGAATTTTTGGTACTCTTGTATTTATCAACACATCTTTATAACTCTTTCTATTCTATGGGTTTTATCAGAAAATATAATTATGTAAACACAACACTATTTTAAAACCACTAATTTGAAGTGATACATTTTAAGAATATTATAATACCAATAAACCTTAAATCGTAAATATTCTAAACGAAAATAGATCAAAACTTAAAACCCTTGACGTTCAAACCGTCAAGTCTGTACTATTATTATGTTCCGGGAAAATATTATTTTAATAATTACGGACACACAAATGTTACAGAACAATTGATTTGAAATTATATTTAAACGACAATAAGGCTGAAAATTTAATAAATGGGGCTTTTCCTCTTTCCTTTTGCGGTAATAATACTAAAATACATGTATGAGTAATAAGCAATTGAATTGTTTGAGTCGAGCTTGATGAGTGAATATCATTTACCTCAATCAGAACCTAATTCCATTTTTAATTGTACTTTGTTGCTAGCTAACTGTTCGCAAACAAACGAATGGATCGATAGGATGATCCTACTGGGGGTAGGATCCACTTCGTAAAATGCTGCTATGTATAAAATAACTTTTTAAAGCCTTTTTCCAGAAAATAAATTAGTTTTACGTTACGGTTGTTATCATTATTACGGTTGTTATGGACTAACCCGCTGAAGCGTGTAAAGCCCGGTTGCCGAGCACGTAGAATTTTGTCCATTGACCGCCGACTGTGCGACGAGCGGCCGCAGTAAGTGTGCGAGCGCGACATCAACAGAATTACGCGCGAGCGATAAGGATAGTTAGCTTGGGGTCATTGGACGAAATTCTACGTGCTCGGCGACCGGACTATAGAGTGTCACGCAGTGATTCTGCTAACATCAGCTTTCATATCACTTAATTTACTCAGTATTTTTTTCAAGCCAATATCAAAATTACTCAAAAGCTGAGGGCCGACTTACGTTCCACCGCCTTGGCTAGCCGCTAACGGTTGTTTTTCTATCATTTTATTTTTCAAGTAACCATTGACAAAATATTAACGTCACCGCGATGCAACTGCCATCCAACGCCATCTATTGACAGATTATCGAACTACGTCGTACCAGAGTAAATACAAATGAGTATGTCATCTTCATAGAAACGCACCGAGCGCGGTTTGTTTGTGAGCGCGCGCCAATACCTATGCGGCGCGAACGCACACACTGACAAAATTCGGGGCAACTCACCGCTAATGACCTACTCATGTTTCGCTTCACCGTTCGGCTATCGTGGCTTCGTGTGGCCGATAGAACGTCACCGCGATGCAAGCGACACCCAACGCCATCTATCGGCCGGTGCACGAACTACATTGCACTCACCGGCAGTGCAGGCACAGCGCGGCGGCGTACAGCGCGTGCAGCAGCGCCGCGTTGGCGCCGGGCGCGGAACTAAAGGCGCGCACAGCAGCCGCTTATTTCGCTCAGTCACTAACAATGGCAAAAATAACATCACCGCGACGTCAGTAACAGCCAATGCCATCTTTCTTCGACCGATGTCACACGTTCGTATCATACACCCAACGCCATCTATTAACAGATTATCGAACTACGTCATACTGACCGCTTCACCGTTCGGCTATCGTGGCTTCGTGTGGCTGATAGTACGTCACCGCGATGCAAGCGACACCCAACGCCATCTATTGACGGACTATCGAACTATGTTGTACGTCAGTCAAGTTCGACGTAGGTGAGCGAGGGCGTCGACTCGCGTCCTGTTATTTCGCTCAGTCACTAACAATGGCAAAAATAATATCACCGCGACGTCAGTAACAGCCAATGCCATCTTTCGACCGATGTCACACGTTCGTATCGTACACCCAACGCCATGTAGGTGGGCCATCGTGCGTGTTTTGTTTTCGATGTAAACTCGCGGAGATGAACAGCCCCCCTAGACAAAACGCACTTTTTGATCGAATCGATAATCGAATCCGTCAAAACTCCATACAAAAAAGGGGCTTTTCGACTACTTTTCGACTGGTTTGCGATTATAATTTGCACTTTGTCTAGACCCACAGGCCTGGTATCGTACACCCAACGCCATCTATTGACAGATTATTGAACTATGTTGTATGTTACTCACCGGCAGTGCACCCAACGCCATCTATTGACAGATTATCGAACTACATTGCACTCACCGGCAGTGCAGGCACAGCGCGGCGGCGTACAGCGCGTGCAGCAGCGCCGCGTTGGCGCCGGGCGCGGTACTACACGAGGACGGCGCGGGCGCCGACTCCCGGCCCGCTGCCTCGCTCAGCCGCTGGCATAGCAAGCGCTCGACCACCACTTGTTCCTGGGGAATTAATGACGATTTGTATTTATCTTCCACGAATGATAAAAATAATATTCTCAAAACATTTGACACTATCATTTGTCCAGGATTAGATTAGATGGGACGGAACGCATTTCAGCGACGCAGTCAAGACTGCGCTGCATATCACTACTACGCAAAGCCTCTCGAAGCAACGTCGCCTGGATCTCTTGATCACGACACACATCATACAAAAAGTAAGTTGCCACGCAACGCAACTTAGGGACCTCTCACACCACCTCCCACCACCTAGCGTTTTTCGACCGTCGTCGTCTTACCAACGCCCGCGCAGCATCGTCAAGGCGTTGGTTCAGTGTTGCCGCCACCATTCAATAACGCAACCCTGTCAGGCTAGGATGCACGCCATGATAAAATAAGATGGTGCGCTCAACCTGGACCTCTGAACTACTGGCTCAGCTCCTCGCCTCCTGTTGTGCAATATGCCCACCTGTCTTGTGAAGTCACACTCCTCGATGAGGTTGTCGGGCGCTGGGAGAGAAGCGAACCCGACCTTGAGTCGACCTGGACCTCGTGAGCTGACTGAGCCAACTGAGCTCCTAGCCTCCTGCTGCTCGTGTGCCTACCTGTGCCTTATCGACATCACACTTCTCGATGACGGGGTCATCCGGCGAGTAGAGCAAAGCAAGTTCCACTTTAAGCTTGACCTGGAACTCTGTGAGCTACTGGCTCAGCTCCTCGTATCCTGCTGTTAGTGTGCTCTTTGGGAATGTAACTTACATGGTGAAGACAGAAGATGCTGGATGCAACACAGAGAGCCGAGCAAGGACCTATTTATCACCAGGACCTCACGAGTAGTCGCAGTACACACACACTTCTCGATGACTGGCCCTCGGGCGCTAGGAGCGACCTTACGCTTGACCTGGAACCTGGAACTGTAAGCTCCTCGCCTCCTGCTGTGCTGTGTGCCCCTACCTTATGATGTCGCACATCTCGATAACAGTTGTCGGGCGCTAGGAGTGAGGCGAGCCCCACCTTGCGTCGACCTGAACTACTGAGTTGATGTCTCAACTCCTCGCCTCTGTTGTGTGCTCAGCTCACCTGCGCCTTGTCGACGTCACACTTCTCGATGACGGTCGTCAGGCACTAGATGCAAGGTGAGCCCCACCGTGGACTCGACCTGGAACCTGGAACCCTGAACTGCTGCCTCACCTGCGCCTTATCGACATCACACTTCTCGATGACGGGGTCATCCGGCGAGTAGAGTGAAGCGAGTCCCACTTTACGCTTGACCTGGAACTCAGTGAGCTGCTGGCTCAGCTCCTCAACTGTTAGTGTGCTCTTTGGGAATGTAACTTACATGGTGGAGTTCGACAGAAGATGCAAGCACCTGTTTATCACCAGGACCTCACGAGTAGTCGCAGTTACTGAGTTCGCGCACTCCTGGCACACAGTCAGGCGAAGTTTTGAGAAGTGATGTTATATTATTAACGTTAGCAGCCCCAGAAGAGAGATAATTGACAATGGGAAGGGACATGGACCAGAGAAATTTGTAGACTCAAGCAAGGCGTTCGAGGAAAGGAGCTTCGAGATTCGGTTCGTACGCCGTGAGGCAGGAAGAACCATTGGCGGCGGTGGGATTTGTTCGGTTGCCTACCTGTGCCTTGTCGACGTCACATTTCTCGATGACGGGGTCATCCGGCGAGTAGAGTGAAGCGAGTCCCACTTTGCGCTTGACCTGGACCTCTGAACTAATGTCTCAGCTCCTCGACTCAATACTCAACACTTTGTTGCATTTCACAATGTAATAAGGCCTTCTGCTGTGCTCGTGTGCTCACCTGCGCCTTGTCGACGTCACACTTCTCGATGACGGGGTCATTCGGCGAGTAGAGTGAAGCGAGCCCCACTTTACGCTTGACCTGGAACTCTGTGAGCTACTGGCACAACTCCTCGCCTCCTGCTGTTAGTGTGCTCTTTGGGAATGTAACTTACATGGTGAAGCTCGACAGAAGATGCTGGATGCAATACAGAAAGCCGAGCAAGAACCTATTTATCACCAGGACCTCACGAGTAGTCGCAGTAACTCTGTTCGCGCACTCCTGGCACACAGTCAGGCGAAGTTTTGAGAAGAAGTGATGTTATATTATTAACGTTAGCAGCCCCAGAAGAAGGAGAATTGACAATGAGAAGGGACATGGATCAGAGAAATTTGTAGGGAGACAAGCAAAACGCCTGGGGAAAGGAGCCCAGACCAAGTACCCGCGCGCTATCCAGAGATTCGGTTCGTACGCCGTGAGGCAGGAAGAACCATGGGTAGTGGAGGGATTTGTTCGGTTGCCTACCTGTGCCTTGTCAACGTCACACTTCTCGATGACGGGATCGTCAGGCGAGTAGAGTGAAGCGAGTCCCACTTTACGCTTGACCTGGAACTCAGTGAGCTGCTGGCTCAGCTCCTCTTTGGCCTTTAACCGCGCCTTGCGGAACACGTTGCGTAGGAGTTCCTCTTTGTCGTATTCTGTGACAAGTTTTAATAGTATTTAAACTTTCGCGTTCCATTTCAACTAAAATAGAAAAACACGGGTCTTAACGCGACGTTTATTAATGAGTTACATTATGTACTTACGGCTTGACCTTTCGGCTGCTATGCTGTAGCCGTGGTCTCAAGCACAAGTGGCCAAAAGCAGGTCGCGTTAAGACCCGTGTCTTTCTAATTTATGTTTTAATAGTGTTTATTCGATTGCCGAAGAGATATGATATCGGAGATGTCCTTTGCTCGCGCATTCGCGGGATTGGCCGCAAGCTATTACGCTACGGTCATACGCAGTTTCAAGTTCCAATTCTACACAGCATGGGGAAGCCTCGCACTTGGGCTTGACCCAAGTCTCGCGTAATTATATCACGCTTTACGTAATGCATGAATGATGAAATTGTTCTTTGCGAAAGCAGCGCTTGCAGGCCAAACCCGCATGCGTGAGCAAATTCGTCAGTAATTTTTGTGAGTCTATTTGTGTAAAAATTTACAAACTAAAATTTTACAGGTCAAAAAGTGCATTCACAATAAACCACTGCTCGTTTAGTAGTCCGACTACGAACGGACTAACGACAAATTTTAAGAAATTTGCGCTGAATGCATTGCCTTCTCAATCTACGGCCACGCCTTTTTGCGTACCATTTTAACGTTAATGTTTTGAAAGGGATTTCTTTACTGGTTAGCGAATTTACACTATGAGATGGTAAAAAGATTTGTCTTATCTTTTATACTACACATTATGAACATACATTAATGGTGGACATAACAAATATGTAATAATAATTAGAGAAAAATAACACGATAATAATTTACAACACCAAAATGAAGCTAATAATAGCAAAATATAACACATATTATTGAAATAAAATATAAAGTTATTTATGATAAAAAATCTAATACTCGACTGTGTTAAAAAGCGAACTAATAAAATGGAAATAATATAATCTGTCATGTTAACCTAACAAATATAGAAAAAAATCTACATTGGTTAAGAACCTTAATTGATCGGCCTCCACCAAAGAAAAACATCTTGCATTCAAGAAATCTGAAACAATCTTCTCTTTTTCAATAAAATAAAACTAAAGGTATTATTGTAAGAAATTACGATATGGTTAAACTTACCGTTTACTAATACATGTTCGATTTCATTTGCCATATTTTCGTCGACGCCATTCAGTTGTAACACCTGAGGATGCAAAAATTACACATAAACGTCATGTTCTGTAAATAAAAATATTGTTATCTTTATCATAAATATTTACAGAATAAAAACTATCCAATTTCGGGATCGGGTTGATTTTGTGCAACAATGGATAAACGATTTTAACGTATGATAGAACAGTTTTTATTCGATGGCGCGAATTGTCGGTTTTTACCGATGTTCAAAAGCGCCTCCGTCACTGAGCCTGATGCTAATCGATCCTCGATGAACTATGGTATAGTGCCTAACTAAGTCAATGCTGAAATGCACGAAAAACTTTCGTCTACGAATTTAACGATAGCGTAACGATCTCGATTGTCAAAATTAGTTCTTATACTCTTCACTTTACGTCACGTTCACAGGGGCGCAGTTAAGTTTTTGTTGTATTTTAGGATACATTTCTAATGCATAATTGAAAAAAGGACGCATAGCGGCATCTATTGGCATAAGTTGCCAAACTTTGTTTTTTTTTGCTCATTGTTTGTGGACATTATGCTTTCGCGCCTTCTCGTCTCGTTCATGTAAGCCTCTTGTCATGGCGTAGTAAAATAAAAGTATACTACATCAACAAAATCCATCTTTAATTCATCAAATAACAACAGTTTTCATACTAAATCTTTCGAGGGCGATTCTGATACGCGAACGATTCGAAGTCGAAAGTTTTTCAGCACGAATACATCTGCTACAATAAGAGTTGAATTCCAATGAGACGAGATTACACGTACCGCGTTGGGGATGAGGAAGGTGGACTGTATCTCGTAGGCCCAGCGCCGCAGCGTGGCCGTGCCCACGCCGGCCGCGCCGCGGTAGCCATCCGTCAATATAAGCAGCAGCGATGCGCACGCGCATCTGGGAACACAATACAGATAGCATTAAAGGGGCCGTTCAAGTATTACGTAAGCAGATTTCTTACCATTTTTTACCCCCCCGCCCCCCTTGTCATCAAAAGTAGGCAAAGCACCAACCCCCTCCCCCTATGCTTACGTAAACATTTTTAGTTAAAAATGTTTTTTATATTGTCATTTTTAAAATAGGAAAATTCATGAAAATATTAGGTTTAACTGATATACATAGAGTAAGGGACAAAAAATATAATCAGAAATAAAGAACATAACAAACATTAATTGCATCAATTATGCATCAACATAAACACAAATGATAACTTTCAATGCTGACAATACGTTAAGTATCCAAACAAAACACGCTCTCAAATTTCAATGGGCAGTGTCGGCACGAGAGTAAATTATTAGACAAGTGAATAGCGCACGGTAATTTCCCTAATGTGCGGTAATTCCCCTAATCAGTTCTCAAAGCGAGTGCCTACGCATATGTTTATTTGCGGGAATCCCCGAAAAAACGTAAATAACTAATGATGACGTAATCACCATCTAGACCCCCCTACCCCCCATGTCATCCAAAATAAGCAAAACAGAGACCCCCCCACCCCCCCTTGGTGCTTACGTAATACTTGAACGGCCCCAAACATCCCTGTTCATCTCAGTTTGCATCGAAGCCAAAACACGCGCGACTACCCCTCCTGAGGTACCTAATCGACAGGACAATCATGAGCGAGCATTGACGCACGCACGAGTATTCTTCACCCATTTGCATTGTAAAGACAATAAACTATATATAAAAACGGTGGTGTAATTAATACTGTACAGCATTTTTTAACTGCCTGAATAATAATAAAAACACAATATATAATTCATGTTTATTCATGTATTTCCTCCGCCATTTTCCGCAGTTTGACACCTCATGTCACACATCATTTTACCGAAGTCAGCCCTATGGCTTCGGCGCAGTGCCGATCACTGACGTATGTCAACAAAACGGTGCTCGACTCTTAAGACAAGCTAAATTACACCATATTGTTGATGACATTGAGCATACATTTTTTTGAATACCTTCGCGAAGAAAAACTTCTGTACGTAGTACTTATTATTATTCTGTGGTAGTACTTATTATCATTCTGTGATTAGGTATAATTATTAGGAATAAATATTTAATTACCACCAAAAACACAAAAAATAAATATTTATTCCTGTGAGGCATCACATAAATACAAATAGGTACTGTGAGGCATAGGAAAACGTCAAGAAAACACCAATTTATAGCTCGGTGCCTACGGCATGGGCGCGACACGGGTGTTTTTGTTGACGTCAATCATCAGCGAGACTTCAGCTAGGCTTTTGACTTGTATGCTCTGTCACGTCATAATATGTCAACGCCACCCCTCCTGTGCCGCTTCCATACATCAGGCACTGACTTATGCCCGTTTTCACCATCAATCTCTATTTTTAAATGACCCCTATGTAAACAAAATTCCTGTTGTGTTACCACTTAAAAATTAGGGATTCAATTTCACAAATTATTTCAATTCAGTGAAACACAGCCTGTGTTTCACAAATTTTGAGTTGTTTTGAAGTGTTACACAGGTAAGGAGTATGGTGTACAAGCAAAAGATGTGTTCAAGCCGTGATCAGCCTTGTCGGCATACAAATGTTAAAACATGGGATTGATGGTCAAAACGGGCATTAGTTAACCGCTTTAAAAAAAAGAACAATTAAGAGAGAGAAAGAGTGACAGTGTTACCGTCAAACAAAACGCGTACTAAAGATGAACTACACTGAAATGTCCCACCGACGACATTGACAGAAGGGCACCACCATCTTCGTTCAACTTCATGGTTTCTACGGCAAAAGTCGGAACCAGCGATCCGCTATTGACAGGGGGGGGCCCTGTCAATGTCAAATAAAGGACAGTTCAGTATAGTTCTTCTCTACTAGCGTTGCTAATAGGGTTTCTGATTTCTCGACCTATTTTTTTTCTCGAGTTTCGGGAATTCTCGAGGCCAAAGTCTCGAGTTTTCTCGGGTCTCGAGTCTTTTAATTAAAACTGTTGAAATCGGTTGAAATTTAATAAAAACCCAGGTTTTATAATCGAATATACCTACTTTAATGCACAACAATCAATATTAGAATTTAGTACCACTTATTTTGGCAAGGAAATAAACAAAAAATGAAATCTTCTTTCATAATTAATATTAACTAATAATCATAACTTAGTTATTAACTAAAGGAACTAAAGTCATAAAGTCGCGTGTACTTAAGGATAAATAACAATAAAAAATCTGGAGCTACAATTGAATCACTTGTTTTCCAAAGAACACAAGTCCAAATAGCAAAATTACGATAAATAGTTTTTTTTTATAAACAAAAAAACACTTCTTAATAAATTTTTAAATTTCTTAAGTATAACGACTTGAATAAACTTTACGAGCAGGCACGAGTAGGTACCTAACCTAACAGACAGTTAACAAATTTTTCGGTCTTTAAATCAGTCAGAGTTAAACATAGGCATAATAAATAGGTATAGCATACTCATAGGTAAACATTATTACTTAGTTTCGATTGAGATCATTACTTGCAAATCAAATCAGTTAAAAAAGGAAAGACTAGGCCAGTCTAAAAGCAACGTTAACCTATTAAATAATCAAAATTAAATAATAAAACAAAAGTAAGTTTTTTACTTTTGTCTAAGAAAACAGGCTATCAAGAGTATTAAAGCTTCAAAATCGAAACTCGAGAATTCTCGAGCTCCGGCAATTTTTTTCTCGTCTCGAATGAAGCCAAATTTCTCGAGTTTTCTCGAGTTCGAGAAGGCTCGAGCAGAAACCCTAGTTGCTAACGATGCAACGTTTTGACGTACAGCAGGAAAATTTTCTGTTTCGCAAAGCCTTACCTCCTCTCCCCTAGAAGCCAATTGAGCAGAACAGCCGTCCTCGCTTTGGATTCTCGCACCGAGCGAAGATTCGAGAACAGCCCAGAGTACGTCGAGTTGTCCTGCAGAAAAGTATTATCATACTAATTACACATAAATATAAACAAAGATCCAGTGTTTAATTTTAAAGGTTTCTTGATGGACCAATTGACCTTAGTCTGATTTTGAAGGATCCTTGATCTAATCAATATATTTTTGAAATGCTTTTTTTATGTGACAGGAGGCAAACGAGTAGACTGAATGCTGAACAGAATATTTTAATATTTTCTTAAGTAATAAGCTATTTTATTTTAAATAATTATTTAGCAAAAGGCAGGTATTTAATGACAATAAAAACGTTTTGTGTAAACACTTACCGAAGCCGGCGAGTCGTCTTCCTCCATCGATATTATGGCTCTCTGTGGGTCGGCACATGGCTGCAATTTTGGAAATACATATTTATTAATTTAATAACATGTAGACAAATGAGCTGGAAGACGTAGTTTGGACAGGCCTCTAAATAGACGGACCGACGATCTGAAGGTCGCGGAAAGTAGGAAATCCTTGGTGAAGGCCTTTCTCCAGCAGTGGGCGTCATTTGTCTGAACGAACGACATAGGCAAACAACGATTTGTGTCTACAGATAGTCTTCATATGAGAACATTTATTTTTACCTATAAAGAGCACTGTGAAAACTTCACTCGCGCGATCTAACTCCGCACAGCGCCATCTATTGGTAGGATTAGGAACTTTTACGTATAAAAACTGGTAAAACCTGTGTATTGTGTGCGTAGGGCGGCGGCGGCGTCCCTGGGGGCGGAGTGCCGCGCTCCCACGACTCTTTTTCTTCTGCCGTGCATGCTGCAAAAGAAAATACAGAAATTAGGTACGGGACATTTCAAATTCACAATCTGAAGGCCTATGATGCTCGTCGTGATAAGCAACTGCACTCAGGAGGATATGATGAGTGCTACTGACAACGCCACTCTTGTGGCGGAGTTTTGGGCTGACACTGTGTAGGTTTGTTGTCGACACGAAAAGAAGAAGAACGCCATTATATCGATTTTACGCGATAACCCTAATAACAAGTGAGTTTCTTGCGCTGATTCTTCTCAGCACTGGCCTAAGTATTTATTGTCCTGAAGCAGTGGTAGGGTTAATACTGGGAAGTGTAAAAGTGCTTTTTAAAAACCTACTTGCACAAATAAATGAGTTTTATGAGTTTATACATGTTGACGTCTAAAATCATCGATAAGATATTATCACGGCACGCATCCTAGCCCGACTGACCTTAATAAATACCATGATAGAATCTTGTACCATACCACTGAAATAATGGTCAGAGATGATCGAAAAATATAATTAATAAGTACAAAATAATTCAAATACAAAAAAATATTTTTTGAATTTCATTTATCTTCAATTTGTCAACGATAATAAACAAAATGTAACAGCCTATTGGTCAGAGATTTTATTTAACTCGACTACAAAAGGATTGATCATTTATCATCACTCCTTATCGTTTCACGAGATCGACGTGCGAGTTAATGCATAGTTAAAACATAATTGAATTAAAACCCCTGTCCCCTATAAAAGGCGTGAGTCATTTACCCAATAGTCACTGTCAATACATTCTTTACACAACAACATAGAGAGACACTCCGTACAAAAAGACCTACAACAAAAATCCGGTTGACTCAGCAGGACGAAATGAAAAACGCAAGAAAAAAACGAAATGAACCCACAGACGCATTTGACACTTTGACTCCAATACATAAATTGCTAAAAGTATTTCTAGCAATCAACGTCGGACGTGAAAACGGTCGTTTAGTAACTTATTCTGGTTTAAAACTAAAAATAGCCATCGTAATATTTATAATCCTTGCAATCATCATAGCCGCGTCAAAATTTGTATGTCCAACCGTCGAGTATATACAAGACCATTTCGGCTTCGTCGGCCTAATTCAAATATTGTACGTGTACGAAACTATACAGTACGCAGTCGATCTGTGCTACGTATGCAAGTACAGTAAACTCACAATAAAATACTTTGATTTGTACGAAAAAATCGACCAAGCTTTGGGAACGTACAATACAATCATAAAATCAAAAATAACAAAAACGACCTATAGATTATTCTCTCTTTGCTGCTTATACGTAGCAACTGATTTGTCTTCGTGGGTCTTCATCGTTAATAAAATTAACATAATGTTAAAATTTCATCCAATTGAGTACGTCATGTATTTAAAAAATACCGTTATTGCGATTGAAACGTGCGCTAATATAATACAAATTGAGTACCGACTCAAATTAATCAAAGATATACTTCGAGGACATTACTTGAACAACAAAACGGAAGGAGTTAGTAATATTGTAAGGAAGAACAATAGTTTGAACAGAAAAATTGGTGCAAATCGAGTTGGTCCGTCAATAACTATGGTGTCCAACAATTTATGCGACGTCATCTGGTTAAAAAAATGTTATTTGGTGCTGATTGAACAAAACATCTTCATAAACAAAACATACGGCGTAAGAGTAAGTGATACAGATACTAATCCTACTAATATCCTACTAATATTATAAATGCGAAAGTTTGGATGTTTGTTACTCTTTCACGCAAAAACTACTGAACGGATTTTGATGAAACTTTACAGTATTATTATTTATTACCCAGAATAACAAATAGGCTATAATTTATAACTATCTGTGACAAACTAAATTTCACGCGGATGAAGCCGCGGGCAAAAGCTAGTTTAATATGCGTAACATAAGAGTTAGTCCGCCTATTCAAATATTTTAACTTGTATTGTTAATATTATTGTTCTTACTTATCACATTATCTTCGCTTTCAGGTTATGGTGAATAACGTCATTCAACTGTGGACTATGGGTAATTACCTGCATCATATAATTCGAGTCATCAATCTAGATCGGGTTAGTATGCTTAATACTTATACGTTGTTTGTTGGTCAGCCAAAAGACATTCACTGCTGGACAAAGGCCACCCCAAGGTTTTCCACAAAGACCGGTTCTGCGACGCCCGCATACAGGCACCTCCCACGACCTTCACCAGATCGTCGGTCCACCTAGTGGGAGGCCTGCCCAGACTACCGTCTTCCGGCTCGTGGTCGCCACTCGAGAACGTTTCTGCCCCAGCAGCCATCAGCTCTACGAGCTTTGTGCCCCGCCCACTGCCAGTTGATTTTAGCGATTCTGCGGGCTATATCAATCATTTTGGTTCTCCTGCGGATCTCCTCATTTCTGGTTCGGTCACGCAGGGAAACTCAGATCATACCCCGCTCCATCGCCCTTCGGGTGTCCTTGAGCCTTCTTATGTATATTTTCCTTTTCATCTTTGATATTTGCAGGGATTGGACACACCACTATCTTACGCCATTTTCGCTTGGTCAATAACCATATTCAACTGCATCGCACCGCTTTGGAGTTTGCTCTACCGATGCGAGAAAACTTATCAGCACCGGGATGAAATCATCAGCACCGTGGACAACATTCTCATTGGGAGGAATATCAGTAAGTATAATATACAGGCATAGCGCATATAGATAATTTCATCCACGAAGACGCACCCCACCATTCTTCCGCTAATGTTTGTGTGTTATAATCCGTACACGCTAAATCATCCATAAGTGCACACACACACTAAAGCCCGGTCCCTGAGCACGTAGAATTTTGTCCAATGACCCCAAGCTACCAATCCTTATCGCTCGCGCGTAATTATGTTGCTGTCGCGCTCGCACTCTCACCGCGGGCGCCCGTCGCACAGACGCGACAGTAATATAATTACGCGCGAGCGATAAAGATGGGTAGCTTGGGGTCATTGGACAAAATTCTACGTGCTCACAGACCAGACTATACTATAATGCCGCCCGGATTGCTCGGATTAAACTCCCCGCACCCCGCGCGACCGAGACGGTAAATTAGTGGGGCATGTCTTCGTGGATGAAGCGATCTATAACTGTGTAGGTTCCTGCGGTAATGGAGCCTTGCTCGAGCAGTTAGCCAGTGATCAACATACACGAATTGCTTACGCAGTCGTAGTCAGGATTAATTTCACCGTGCTGCCAACCGCTCGAAGCAGTCGCAACTGCTCGAGAGGTTCTGTATCTGTATTTTGCTATGCAGTCGCAGCTTGAAGCTGTCGATACTAGCTGCTTCAAGCTGTCCGTGTATGGCAGGCCTAAGGGTTGTGTTTTTATTATTTTTTATTGACGACGGGCGACTTCTACCGGCCGGACTGAAGGCTCGTGTCGTTGTTACTAATCATTCCAACCACAGGAGGACGTCCACTGCTGAACATAAGGCCTCCCCCAATGATTTCCATATCGCTGCAAGAATTTCGTTGCGAGTCCAATGACAGTTTAACTTTACCCTGGGACAAACTTGACCTTCACTGGTTGGGTTGTTATTGACGGTCAAGCTTTAGATCCTGGCTACATAGGAGATGCAGCGGTGGGATCGAGAGGTGGGAATAGTAGTGTTACCATTACAGATACAGTAGTATCAAAGCTCTCTCTTCCAGGCCCGTCCATGAGAAGCGACCTGTGCTCTCTCCGCGGCGTGGTCCAACCGGCTGGACTACGGGCTCGTGTCGTTGTTACTATACTGTATCAAAGCTCTCTCTTCCAGGCCCGTCCATGAGAAGCGACCTGTGCTCTCTCCGCGGCGTGGTCCAACCGGCTGGACTACGGGCTCGTGTCGTTGTTACTATACTGTATCAAGGCTCTCTCTTCCAGGCCCGTCNCATGAGAAGCGACCTGTCCTCTCTCCGCGGAGTGGTCCTGGACCGGCCCGTCCGGTTCACGACCGGCGGGTTCTACCGGCTGGACTACGGGCTCGTGTCGTTGTTTATACTGTACCAAAGCTCTCTCTTCCAGGCCCGTCCATGAGAAGCGACCTGTGCTCTCTCCGCGGCGTGGTCCTACCGGCTGGACTACGGGCTCGTGTCGTTGTTACTATACTGTATCAAGGCTCTCTCTTCCAGGCCCGTCCATGAGAAGCGACCTATCCTCTCTCCGCGGCGTGGTCCTGGACCGGCCCGTCCGGTTCACGACCGGCGGGTTCTACCGGCTGGACTACGGACTACTCGTGACGTTCGGTTCCGCCGTGTCCACGTATACTCTACTCATGTTGCAGACTTTGAAGTGATTTGATGATGTTAATGATTTGATTAAATGTGTTGAGTAGAACTAATTTCGTTTTAATAAATTTTTCGAATAAAAGTGTCATATTCCTAAAACTTTGTTATTATTTTAATTTTAAATACAAAAATGCTGTGTAACGAAGAAAAAAAATAGCAAAGTCAACTTTTATTTAACTTGAAGAAAGACCAATGTTTTTTCTTAACTTACGTCATTTAAGTTATGCCAAGCTCTCCCTTACACCCTGTATACAAACTTTTACATCTCCATCAGCACTCTCACCAAAATTGCTTCCTACGAGAGTCGAACCTACAACCGCATTATAACAGACTAGCTATTGCCCGCGGCTTCACCCGCGTGAAATTTAGTGCCACAGATTCGCATAAATTATAGCCTATATGTTAATCTGGGTTACAAATAATAATACTGTAAAGTTTCAACCAAATCCGTTCAGTAGTTTTTACGTGAAAGAGTAACAAACATCCACACAATTTTTCGCCTTTATAATTAAAGCCTGGTCCGTGAGCACGTAGAATCCCGTCCAATGACCCCAAGCTGCCCATCCTTATCGGCCGCACTCACTGCGTTCGCGCGTCGCACAGTCGCGACAGCAATATAATTACGCACGAGCGATAAGGATGGGTAGCTTGGGGTCATTGGACGGGATTCTACGTGCCCACGGACCAGGCTTTAGTAGGATATTAAGTAACGCCTGATACTATTAACCGCGTTATAACAAACAATCCACTCACGTCTCGGCATCGGAGGCGCCTCTGTATCCAGCTGTTCCGGCGACGACTGGCTTCGGACGTGCAACACTGGCACACTCGATCTGTTGTCCGTCTGTATGTAAAAATGAACTCTATTATTTATGTATTCAAGATCAGTTTTCGCTTGGCTAACAGCATTGGATAGTTGCCTGTAAGAGTACAGCAGATCAGACTATACTTTTTGAGGCAATATAGCAGCTATTACATCTGAATAAGATGTTTCAGTGTATAGCTTGACGTGCTGTCGTCTTTAGAATGTCCAATGCAAAGTCAGCTTTATTATAACTACACCATTTTGGGTCTATCTGGGTAACCCCATGAAATTGGAAGATAAGTTTTTTTTTCTATTTGAGCTATAATATTCTTTACATTTTAGACTTCAACCAATCGAGTCACTTTTTGAAACAAATATTTATACTCCAGACTGTAACCTACAGTTACCTACATAACGCCCAAAATATTTTAGTAAAAATTATTACAACTCAAATATTTATGTTCTTAACAACCTAAAGAATCCCATGTAAAGTAACAAGATTAGTTAGTCACTGTTTTGAAACGTTAACACATTGCTTTTAGGCAAATTTGATACATTACATAATGGTAACATATGAGACAAATAAATGGTACAACCCCGTATATTTCATTTGAAATCTTAAGTAGAACCTACTTAGCGTGAATGAATGAAAAATAGCATAATAATGTATGTGATTGATGAAAAAAGAAGCTTAATAAAAGGTACATATAAAATGCTAAGGTTGTCTGTTTCACACACTGCATAGATGTAGCGAGTTGTGATAACCACCACCTTGTTACTATAGCAATAAGGATGAGTTTTCGTCGTCAAATAAATTAGTTTAGTTACGATCATGATAGATTTGACGATGAAAAATCATCTATAGAATGAATAATAGTTTTTGTTGGGTCTTTCAAAGGTTGTATTTTAATGATGTTTAAGAAATAATAATCGACACAGTTACAGAATGGACTAGATTCTTATAATAGTACGCAATTACAATTCTCTATTGACCAGATCCAAAACTAAAACAATTTAAGCCCTCTCATTTTTTCTATAGGTAACGAAAAGAGACAGAATATCAACTTTGAAATGTGTAACGAAAATGATCTTTCAGTGTTCTTCCATCGAAATGTTATTTACTTTTTTATCTCTGGATATTTGACAGCTGTTAAGTTTACCAAAGTGTTTGCTGTCCCCTTCGATTCGCTATTACAGAGATACAGAAAAAAATACTACTTTTTATTAAAGTATTTAGTGATATAAGAACCACTATGCAAAAAAAACTAAAGAGTATGTTGATCTACACTCGTGAGCAAAAATATGGAATCACCCTATTTGTTTCGAGCGATCACAAAAACTAAATGACTAATAGAAGGCAAATAAAAATGGCACCATTTTAAAAGTAATATTATAAACTTTAAATTAATGCCACTGATACATACATAGTCATTCAGTTCTTAAGTTCGCTCGGTACAAAACACAAGGGGGTGATTCCATATTTTTGCTCGTAAGTATAGTTTAGTTTATCGTTTCTATCCATTCTGTATCTGTGCGCACACAATCTATAGTCTATGCCTTCAATCCGACCTTCGAAAGACCCACATCATACCTGCAACGGCGGCGGAGGCACATTAACCAGCGGGTAGCTCATCTGCAGCGCTATGGAATTCGGCTGCGGCCCCTCCAAGTCCCCATCAAGTGAATGCGACGACCGGAGCCTCTGATCTTGATACGGAGGCATGGATTGGTGCATAGGGAACGGTTTGTCGGGGAGTCTTTTGGGGGTTTTGCTGGAGGTGGGTTTGGGTTTGGCTAGGGGGTTGATGGGAGGGGACAGGGTGGATCGGCGGTCGGTAGCTCTAGGGGGGAGAGGGGGTGGGGACACGTTGTCCAGGCAGGTGGTGGGGACGAGGGGCACGGTGTGGTTGTGCGGGGAATCGTCGCTGTTCTGGCGAGCGAGCGGCGGTGCCTCTTGCGTCTTGTTCAGTCGCGCCTGGGAGATTAGCGGTTTGTAGACGCGGTAGGTTTTGTTTTAAGGTAGATACAGTATTTAAACAAAATAAATGCTTTAATAAGAGGCCCATTTCTGAGTAAAATATAATGTCCTTGTAAATAACTAATAGGGTTCAATAATGCTCTCTAAACATACAATTTACATTAAAAACGAGTTATTTCTAATTTATGCGCCTGACACACAAGACCGGAGGCATGCTAAGAGTTGTCATCCCACCTCAAATATTGAACGTATAATCGCGATTCACGTTTACAAGGGCTTCAAAGATACAACTCGAAAATAAAAGCATCAGGGCGGACCTTCACTTCAATAGAATTTTTAGTAACTTCTTCTTATTACAACATAAACTAGAATATTAACAAACAGATTTTATTACGATTAAGGGCAATATTTCACCGGGACACCATGGCGGCGCAACCAGTCGCCGCTAAAGCTCGGTCCGTGAGCACGTAGAATTTTGTCCAATGACCCCTAGCTACCCATCCCTATCGCTCGCGCGTAATTATATTACTGTCGCGACTGTGCGACTGGCACCCGCAGTGAGTGTGCGAGCGCGATAGCAACATAATTACGCGCGAGCGATAAGGATGGGTAGCTCGGGGTCATTAGACAAAATTCTACGTGCTCACAGACCAGACTATACCAACAAAATGTATGCAGCTTTGCGCAACCAAACGGACACCAGGTGAGTAACTCTCTATAGAGCTGTATACATTTTGTTGGTAGCCGGCGACTGGTTGCGCCGCCATGGTGTCCCGGTGAAATATAGCCCTAAAACAACGGTAACTGCATAACCTAATCTAACCTGCCTGTCGTTTTATTATAAACTTGTACACATGCATAGATATTGTTGCCGTCCCAAAAATCTTAGGCTGGTTTTAGAGTCACGCTGACGTACGCAGACCGTCAGCGCTGACAGCGGAATTGTATGAAGCGTCGGCGCCGAGCGATCAGCGTCACTCAGGAACGTTTCCTTCAATTACATACATATTGATCTGTAAGCGCCGACGATCAGCGTGCGATCAGCGCGACTCTAAAACCAGCCTTAAAGGCTTCCACAGACCAAACGCGGGTCAGAAGCAGTGCGGGTCAGTTGCAGCGCGGCTGAGGCACACTGAGAGCAGCGCAGTTTCAAAGCAGTTGCAACGCGGGCGGTTGTCAAAAATTTTAATATTCGAACACCGCTTTCAACGCGCTGCTACCGCCCTGCCTCCGGTGAGTCATGCTAATATGGCCGCCATAGTAATACAACAGCGCGGGCCCGCGTTCGCGCCGCTTCTGTCCCGCTCCCGCGCCGCCTGGTTTGTCGTTCGGCAGTTGCAGTGCGCGCGTTCAAATGGCAATGCCAGATTTTGTATGGAAGGTGGCGTCTTTTTTTTTTCGCGCGGCCATCGACCAAATTTTGTTTTTTGATTACAAAATAGTGTAATAAACCAAACTTAGTATGGCAAGTATACCTCTAAACTCAGTCTGAACTGAGTTACGAGCATTAGAAGTTTGATGATGATTACTAGACATCGGATTATATGCACTATCAAAATGCCAAAATATGCATGCAAATATGCACTAAAAAAGGGCGAAATATGCACAAAATATGCACAATCAAAAAAACATTATTAGAATTAACTTTATTTTCACAATACATAATTAATTAATTATATAGGTACTTATTGGTTGTAATTCTTGTGACAATATAAATATAGTAAAAAATATTAATAGTGACAATTTAAAAATTATGTCATAAACTGCATTTAAACATGAATTTGATTTATTGTTTGTTAAAAAAAATGAATTTTAGCGAATGTTTTTTGATAATAAAACGCAAATCCAGGAAACGTTTTTATACGACCGGTCACTTTTCGGTCTTCATGGAATGGTCATTCATTTTCGCTCCGCAACCCCCTTCCCCCCCCCCCCTAATGAAGGTTACTTTTTATTCAAAAAGGTTACATTTTTTTTATATTTCTGGTCATTTCTGACAAGACCCGACTGGCAACACTGGTACGGATCGCTCGCAGTGCGTGCGAGGGCGATGTGTTGATGTTTGGCGTGGGGACGGCGGCGAAGTACAACACGTCTAACACGTATAAATACTAAAATAAGCACTGTCAATGAAAAAGTACCAAAATATGCAATAACGCTATAAAAATAGCATTATATGCGTTTGCATATGCAATAATGCAAATGCATATAATCCGATGTCTAATGATTACCGTTAGATAATTCCTGGCAATAAGTGGTGACTGAGTTTGTTCCGGCGTTTCTTCTCAGCACTTGCCATATGTTTGTCTCGAAGCGCTGGTAGGGCCCAAAAGATAAGGATACATGTAAAGTGCCCCATAAGGGCTACCTTTTTCTTTTTTTATTATTTTCTATTGACGTTCATAAGTGCCACTTGTGGTCTAAACTGAATAAATATTTTTTGATTTTGATTTTTTGATTTTGATGATTTTCATACTAGATTTGCTTTTTGCGAGCAAGTTTTGTAAGAAATTGCAACAAAATAGTGACATTGTATGTGTAAACAAACAATGTCATCCATTAAAGGCTCCAGACATCAGTATGCAGCAGAATCAGCGCAATAAATAAATAGCGCAATATTTTGTTGCAATTTCTTACAAAACTTGCTCGCAAAAAGCAATTCTAGTATGAAAATCATCAAACTTCTAATGCTCGTAACTCAGTTCAGACTGAGTTTAGAGGTATACTTGCCATAGTAAGTTTGGTTTATTACACTATTTTGTCATCAAAAAACAAAGTTTGGTCGATGGCCGCGCGAAAAAAAAAAGACGCCAATTTCCGGCATTGTCTTTTAGACTGAGTTTAGAGGTATATATGTCATAGTAAGTTTGGTTTATTACACTATTTTGTCATCAAAAAACAAAGTTTGGTCGATGGCCGCGCGAAAAAAAAAAAGACGCCTATTTCCGGCATTGTCTTTTAGACTGAGTTTAGAGGTATACATGTCATAGTAAGTTTGGTTTATTACACTATTTTGTAATCAAAAAACAAGGATTGGTCGATGGCCGCGCGAAAAAAAAAGACGCCACCTTCCATACAAAATCTGGCATTGCCATTTGGTGTGACATACTTCAAAGAGTTTCTTGTATAACAACTTGCGCGGGCCCGCATTCAAACTGCGCTGCTACTGCCCCGCGTTTGGTCTGCCCAAGGCTAGTATGAACATGTAGTACCTGGCGCAAGTGGCGCAGGCTCTGGCCGGTGAGGTTGGACAGCGAGCGCGGCAGGCCGCTGAGGAAGCCCGGCGGCGCGCGCCGCCCGCCCAGCGGCGTGCCCGGCTCCAGCGGCTGTGGATAGCGACAATGAGCCTCCAACCCAGGATAATATACGTCTCTGTCTCGCACAGAGGG
The DNA here is from genome assembly GCF_004193835.3 of Ostrinia furnacalis. Lineage (NCBI taxonomy): Eukaryota > Metazoa > Arthropoda > Insecta > Lepidoptera > Crambidae > Ostrinia > Ostrinia furnacalis. Next base: position 95,782 of record NW_021132285.1, on the reverse strand, counting down.
AGCGACAGGGACAGATATACCCGAAAATACGTACTGCGCCAAAGTGAGACAAGATGTTTTATAAGCCCGGCTAAAGCGGCAGCGGACCGCAGACAATGAACACCCCAAGTCTCTGTCTCATTTAGCGAGAGTGACAGGGACGGAGAGGTCAGAGATCCGACAATACGTTAGCGTTAGCCAATAACGTTGCTCGCGCCGCGTGCCCAGAGGCGTGCCCGGCTCCAGCGGCTGCGGACAGCGACAGTGAGCACCCCACCCAACGAGAATATACTCGTCCTTGTCTTACTTAGCCAGAGCGAGAAGGACAGAGAAGTCAGAGCGATCCGATAATAAGTTAGCGAATAACGTTGCTCGCGTCGAGCGCGCGTCGCGTGCCCGGCCCCAGCGGCTGCGGATAGCGACAATGAGCTGACCACCTCAGGATAATATACGTCTCTGTCTCGCTGAGCGAGAGCCATAGGGACAGATAGATACAGCGTTAATGGATAACGTGAAACTTGACTACCCAGTGTTTTATAAGCCCGGCTCCAGCGGCTGCGGATAGCGACAGTGAGCACCCCACGTATACACGTCTCTGTCTCGCTGAGCGAGAGCGACAGGGACAGATAGATACAGCGTTAATGGATAACGTGAGACTGGATTACCCAAAGAGTTTTATAAGCACGGCTCCAGCGGCTGCGGATAGCGACAATCAGCCTCCAACCCAGGATAATATACGTCTCTGTCTCGCTGAGCGAGAACGACAGGGACAGATAGATACAGCGTTAATGGATAACGTGAGACTTGATTACCCACAGTGTTTTATAAGCCGGCTCCAGCGGCTGCGAGCGACAATCAGCACCCCACGATAGTATGGCCGTCCCACATTCGCTGAGCGAGAGCGACAGGGACAAATAGATACAGCGTTAGCGAATAACGCAGTAATGTGACTTGTATACCGCCACAGTGGAGACGACAGTTATAAGAGACTATTGCCCGTTTTCACCATCAATTCCTAATTTTAAGTTACCTCTATGGTAACACATAATAGGCGTTTTGTTGCACCTCACGACAGCATAACCTTCTCTGTCTCTCTCGAGAGCGGGGCGGTGATCATCAAGGGCCACTCCCCACGACAATCTACCCGTCCCTCTCTCGCTTAAGCGAGAGCTTAAACACAAAGCAGACGAGATGTGTTATGGGTAACCAATAGCCTTGTCTATAGCGGCTGCGGACAGCAACAATCAGCCTCCAACCCAGGATAATATACGTCTCTGTCTCGCACAAATGAGCACCCCACCCCACGATAGTATGGCCATCCCTCTCTCGCTGAGCGAGAGCGATAGGGACAGAGATATACGTAAACAGTAAACGCAATGTGAGACAAGATGTTTTATGAGCTCGTCTCCAGCAGCTATGGGCACCAGCGACAATGAGCACCTCACACCAAGAGAATACACACGTCTCTGTCTCAATGAGCGAAAGCAATACGGACAGAGACCCGAAAATACGAACAGAATCTCACGCACTTTTCAGGCTGAATTGCCATCAAAAGACACGAGGGGAGACGAGATGATGTGTTGTTGCAATGAAAGCAAGTAGAGTCCCATTATAAACACGTCTCGTCTTCAGTGGCTGAGAGCAACCAACGACAGTGAGGCTCGATACCCACCAAAGGACACGATATAGCTTAGTCATCAAAATGACAACTTCTCAAAATGACAACCGGGATGCAAAATGTCCACTTCTCGAAATTACAACTTCTTAAAATGTCAACTTCGCTAAAAGACAACTTCTCATGATAATATTGTCTATTTCGGATATTTCGATTATTTGTGGACATTTTGCGTCCCGGTTGTCATTTTGAGAAGTTGTCATTTTGATGACTAAGCCCACGAGATGTGTTACAGGTCTCCTTTTTTTAACTCTCTTGAGGAAAAAACAAAAAAAATCAACAGTAACCAGTAAATATTGTCAGCTATGCGTAATCGTTGTAATTCTCTTTTATTTATTTATTTTTAGGAAAAAGCCATCCTCGATCTACAAATGCACAGGGTCCCCTATAGGTTAAGGACGAATATTTATAGGTTTCGTCTCTTTTGAGCTTCAGAGAAAACGATTGAGCAGAAGGGAAATGAGATTTCCAAACAAAATATGTCGCACTGAGCAAAATGGCCTGCTCACGCTACGTCTTCCGGCTCGTGGGCTGGCCTCCCACTAGGTGGACCGACGATCTGGTGAAGGAAGTGCCTAGATGCGAGCGGCACAGGACCGGTCTTTGTGGAAATCCTTGGAGGAGGCCTTTGTCCAGCAGTGGACGTCTTTCGGCTGAAACAAACGAACGAACGAGCAAAATGGAGCCTAACGGGGGCGTGAAGAAAAGAGGAACCGCTCCGCTTTGGTTGAAAGAACCTTTCCGTTATGAGAATTGTCTCCGCACATCTCGTCTCGTCTCCGCTTTGGTGGAAAACGGCCCTAAGCCTTGATAGGTCCAAAACCCTCACAACTTCAGGCTTTTCTGACTCACCATTAGAAATGCTTCAATAAGGACTAAAATACTAAACGCGCTACGACACAAGAACTTAAACCGACACAAAATATTATTACGTTACAATTACATAACCCGTAACCACAATGAATGAGACGAAAGTTACATTTTTAATTAATTAGTAGAAATTAAGTTAATTTTAAACTGTCTGGTTCTATGCACATTTCTTGCGTTATATAACATTTTAAATACATACATAATTAACTTAATAATTACATACACAACGCATTTTAACTAGAACAATAATATTGAATGAGATTCCGCGTTAAATATTACACTGAAAAAACATTACTTACATTCTTGGAAAATATTCAATCCATTTTCTTCTTTAAAATAGGGGTATAAAATTGCAAATCTATGTGAAACGTTCGTTTCCGACAAAATATAATTTCGACCGCATAATAAATACAAATAAAATTAAAAACACAACTGTGTTTATGTGATACAGTCTTGATATAAACAATATGAAATATTTTATACATAGATAAAACGTATTAGGACAAAAAAATACACAATGTTCAATTATTATGCTTAATTTTACGATTTACATTGAATATAGATAAAATACAAATTCACACAATATACTACAGTAACATCTAGCAATTAAATTATAACTCCTGTATGTAAAAATCATCTGAAATGTCTAAATATGACCAGTAAAGACATCACAATCACAAATGAATGAACATACAATAAATATCAAACAACAAATACTTAAATACGTGTGTATGTATGTGAACATTTAGTGACTACGTCACAAGAAGCATGCACAGAGCAGACCAGCTATACAGCCTACACAATGAAAGCTGGGAGCGGGCATAGACAAGGTAACACTTTGGTCTATGATTCGTGTCGAATCGAAATCAAAAAAGTCGAATGATTCACTGTCATTTCCTCAGATTTCCATTTTAAAATATCTTTTGGAATTTATTCTTAATATCTATAAAGTTCTTTATAAAAGGTATTTTTACTAACTAGAATTTATTTCGCCTCTTATTTAAAACAGCTTTATACCACTGTAATGTAACACTGTTTGTCTCTTTTCATCTCTTCGAAAAGAACATAATATGACAGAAAGTTACTATTCAAAGAATCACAGCACATAATTTTATAAAATTAACATTTTCGAAATTCAGAAACAGCACTGTCAACATTTTTTTTATCCACAACGAGGAATCTCTTTGTCAACTAGTCTATGGTCAACTCTTGTCTATGGCCGCTCTCAGCCTTCATTGGACAGACTTTAGTCCCTTTTCACTGGGTTAGGTACCAATTGAGTGGCTCGGGTTAGTTTGATGACAGGCGCACTTTCGCCTCTGTGGTTGTGGCGTTGAAATTAAAATTCTAACAAAAACTTCTCGTTTAAATTCTGGTAGATGGCGTTACCATCTTTTATACTTTGGCGCCTTTTTTTAGTTGGCGCCATTGTCCTCCTGAAAGGTCCTGTCACTTGCTTATGACTAAGACAGTGGCGCCAACTAGTGAACGCTAGAGCGGTAGGAGGCTTAATGCCCGTATTCACAAACATTATTATGAGGTCTCACAGTGTGCCTGGACGCACAGGGTAACACACGAACCAATCACAGAGCTCTATTCAACGCTGTGCGTTCGATTTGCTGCTTCACTTAAGCGAGCATCGTTTGTGAATACGGGCGTATGACATTTGCAATCACCAGGTTGGCGCCATTGTCAAGTAAGATCTTATCATATCACTTGCCAGTGGCGCTAACTGGTAGTCGTAATCTTCGCTTTTTCGCCATGGCGCAAATACACAGCGGGGAATTGGCCAACACGTAATAGTGTGAACACCATCTCGGTTAATTTCTCCTTTCCCCTCGCGTGTTGGCGAATACTTCGGTGTGCGGGATAGCGCTTCGACTTGGACAATTTTCTGCATAGTGTACTTGCGCCATTAAAAAATATATCAAATCAAAATAAAAATTAATTTTCAACGCCACAACAATGCAGTATTACTTCGCAACTAGATATAAAACCAAAAATTGTGTTGTACAAACTAAAACGCAACATAGTAAACTGTCGTCGCAAACAAAACACAACGTGAATGATGGAATGATGAACATAAAATGTATGCGTTACTGTGTACATCTGTATACAGTGCCCAGTATGTGTGTATGGTAGAAAGAGACAACTGAGTGTGTTGTCACGTTCACCCATACAGCACTTTTAGAGAAACAGTATAACATCTTATGATGCCAATACAAATATTACGCTGCGTATGTGCTGTATGAATCCAGGTGAAGAAGTTTCAAGTAACGACAAATTAAGTCCAAATATGTTGACATACGGTGCATATTTCATGAACTGTGATCAAACAGTCAATTTGCTCTAAAATGAGTCATGCCAGTTTTCACCATCAATCCCAATTTTTTAAGTGATCCCTATGGTAACACATAACAGGAATTTTGTTTTATAGGGGTCACTTAAAAATTAGGGATTGATGGTGAAAACGGGCATACGTATCTGAGGTATGAAAGCGGCACGGGACGGGTGTCATTGACATATTGTGACGTGACAGATCATATAAATAATAATAATAAATATCCTTGGACATTTTACACTGCGCTTCTAGTCCCAAACTAAGCAAAGCTTGTACTATGGGTACTAGACAACGGATATAAACGTACTTATATACTTTTTTTTTGTAAATACATACATATTATACATAGAAAACACCCAGTCCAATACAAACAAATATGTTCATGCACACAAATCTTTGTACTGTGCGGGAATCGAACCCGCAACCTCCGGAATAGTAGTCCATTTCGAACCACTACACCAAACGGCCGACTGAAGCAGATCTGAAGTCACGCTGACATTTGACTGTTACGAAAACACCCTCCCGTGTCGTTCCCATACCTCAGGTACTCGCTCAGTTAAGCGCTTGACCTTATAGTGCACCGTTTTGATGAAATATACACCTTATCATCACTATATTCGCACTACATTTGCTTAAACTACCCAACTCCTTCACCTGGAACAGCGTATGCAGCGTAAAGTAAAATAGCTCTTAACACACAAGCAATAGAGTGCACGTCACCTGTCCCGTGATGATGGAGTCGATCTCCCGCTGTAGCTTAGAACAGCGTAGCTCGGCCGACTCTAGTTGCGCTTGCTTGCGAACGTCTGGAACCTTCGACAGCTCCTCTGGAAAAATATCATGAGAACATATTAATGTAACTCTATCCACATTGGAAAATATGCAACTTTTAGAATAGAATAGAATTTCTTTATTGCGGTAAATGTGGTACCAAAATAGTGATAAACAATGAATGTCCGTATTGTCCGTTTCACACATCTAACCAACGACAATGAGGGCTATCGTTTTTATACTTAACAGTTGGCACCCCTGGCGATTGACAGGACCTTACTCTACAGTGGCGCCATCTTGATGAGTGCAAATGCGATAGTCCTCCTACCATTTTAGCGCTCACAAGTTGGCGCCACTGTCTTCGCTACTAGCAAGTGACAGGACCTTACTCTACAGTGGCGCTAACTGGTGAGCGCTAAAACGATAGCCCTCATTATTGGCATGCAACATACAGTGAAACAGAAAGCACACAATGGGGATGTTGCCTGGGTCAAAAAGCAAGAGTTTTAATTAGTCCGTCAGTTAACTTATCAAAAAATACTCTACACGTATTTTTCACTTTTTCAAACTAATGAAAATTTAAAGAGATAAAGCGCCCCAAAGTTCATAAGAAGAGGCCCGTGACGTCAACGCTTGCTTAAAAATGCCGCACGTTGTGACGTCGTGCGCTACTTCAACGCACCATAACTATGTAATTATTTGTTAGATTGACAAATAAAAATATATGTGTCCAATATTTTTTGATATTAAACATTACGGACTAAAAAAATTTTTTTAGGCAACTAGCCTATTATGTCCAAATAAATAAGTCACTAAGACTAAAGGATTTAAAGGATCTAAACTTAAAAAGTACCCAAAACTTAGATCTGAAATGCGAATTTAGCGATAATCGCCTAAAAAAACACGAATAAAGAAGGAACAATAGACTGAACAGTTCCACATTGTCGCATTTGCAAATAAATAATTCTATTCTATTGCTATGCCTATTTGGAATGGGAGCCCACTCTATAATATGTCATGAAAACATGACACACGGTGACGCCAGGCCAAGAAACTGGTTTTCAGTGTGTCCCATGCCGATGCCATCTGAATTGATATAGAAAAAACGAAATAGTAATGAAATGGGAATGCAATGTAGTGAAATGTAAATGAAATGTAATTAAAATGTAATTGAAATGTAACTGAAATGTAAATGAAATGTAAATGAAATGTAAATGAAATGTAAATGAAATGTAAATGAAATGTAAATGAAATTTAAATGAAATGTAACTAAAATGTAAATGAAATGAAATGAAATGGAAATGTAAGGAAATGAAATGACATGGAAATGGAAAGGGGAATATAATCCTATTTTGAAACCAGTGTTAAGATTTGTAATGTACTCACGGCGCAGGTCGCGGATGTACTTGAGCTCCTGTTCCAGCATCAGGCGCACCGTGCGGGCTTTAGCTGCCTCTAGCTGACGCTGCTTCTCCGGCTGCAGGCGAATAAGGCATTAAGTGAGTAAAGAATAAAGACCAAAATCCAATGAATACTTTAGGAGTTTATTTAATTTATTTTATTTGTTTGTTTTTTTTTTATGTGACAGGAGGCAAACGAGCAGACGGATCACCTGATGGTAAGTGATTACCGTCGCCCATAGACACACGCAGACCCAGGGGCGTTGCCGGCCTTTTTAAGGTGAAGATACGCTCTCCTCTTGAAAGTTTCAAGAGCATGCGGCAATGTGGTTGAATTCCCCGACGTGCACCCAGTTTCAAGCGCGCCTAAACTATTCGCATTCGTTTAGCTAAGTAGGTATCTCCAAATTTCGTTTGAAAATGGGTGCGTTTCAAAGAATACCTTAAAATGTGTGAACACATACATTATCGGGTCATTTTTACTCCTCTAATATAGGTACCAGTGCCTAAGTGAAGTATTTGGATAATGGGCAGGCTTGATATTCGCATTTTTGTTCGTAAGCCGCCTTTGCGACATCTACGGGAAGAGTGGGGGTGGATGTGAACTACATAGTGCTACACCTACATTTTATTGAATTTGTTACGAAGCTCAAAACCGCGAGTAGAATGCTACTTGACTATAAACCAGCGTGTCATCAAACAAAGCACGAGAAATCTAGCCGACCGGAACCTTCGCGCGATCAGCTGAGCACACATCGTTGAGGTCGGCGTATGACATTCCTACGCGGCGCACGTCACTAGGAACTCCAGTAAGTTAACTACAGTTACGTATGCAAGTAAGTGAGTTAGTAGAATATTCTGATGAAAACGTACAGTGTTAAGCACTAAACAATGTTGGATTTTAAGGTACCTAATTGTAATGGTAGAGAGCATATTGTCATTTTACCGCAACGCAGAGGCCAGTGAAGTTTTGATTCGAATAGAATTAATTCAATGCAATGTTACAGTCAAAACTCATAATAGGTCAAAACCATTTTTGACTGCAAACATAAGCCAAAAGTGGTTTTGACTGATGCCCTTCGTTAATGTCACATTTGACTGATCTTTTCCAGTCAAAAGCAAACATAAGGTAGATGATTTAATCAAAATATTGTCAATAATAATGATATTGGTGAAGTAGGAATACATATGTATCCAAATTTCTTCTATCAATTCTCAAATTTATGGGAAGCTACACGAATCCCGAGTGTTTAGGCTTCTAGACTGACCCCATGCGCCAACGCATGCAAAGTATTGCAAAGCCACAAGAAAAGTAATAAATAGTTACGTAGTTTTACAACGTGTGCTGTGTTGTGACGTAGATATGATCAAACGGCAAGTGTGTTTACTCAGCTCTTATGCAAGATTGTTTGCATTTAACTGCTGCAATAAATACACTTCTGGCTGGTTGTAATTTTGTATTTTCGATGCATCAAAGGGCTAGGCTTGGAAGTCTTTCAAATCAACCAGTAAAACATTGATGTCATATATCGTTATTTTATATCGGTATTTAATTAGTTATTCTAAGCGCGTATCGAAACGCAGCTAGTCTCAAAGCATGATTCAGGATGTGTATCCGAGATTCCTTCTTCTTGATTCGCAAGGCAAAATGGCGATAGGCAATCTTGTAACTGATTTGTATTTTTTTATATTCAAGGATATTAGGGGTCAGTTTCACTAGTACTTGATGTCCACTGCTGCATATTGGGATCTTACCTGTCAGTTAAACTCTCAGAATACGGAACAAACCAGAAACCGTCAACGGGCGTAAATGTGTATTCATATAAATTACTCCANGTTCTGTATTCTGAGGTTAAACTACAACTTTTATCAGTTTCGGATATAAATATCTAGCAGACAGTAACCAGACCAGTAGGCCTAGGATGCGCGCCGCGATAAGCGGTTATCACGCCATTTTATCGATTTTGCCCATACATTTTGACGTCGATAAAAGTTATCACGGCGCGCATCTTAGGCCTACAGATGTCTTTATTTGATAAAATTAAATACATAACTTTATAAACCATCTGAAACCTTATAAAGAACTGTGTTATACTAGTGAAACTGGCCCTAACTTGGAAACATTCACTATAAAACATCCGTAAATAGCTGTAAATCACTATAAAAATTGTCAATCATTAGGTCGTTCTAAAAGTTGGTCTAAAAAGCCCACCCACTTGTCTACATAGACAAAAAGCCTATTTTGGGAGAAATCATCTACCATGGATACAAACTATCCCCAAAGAATACAAAACGAAAGTGTTAATTAATATTTAATACTTACGTTGACAGGCACGGGCGCTGTGATGGGTGTTTTATGGCGGGACGCATTCTGTTGCACCGTCAGCACGGTCACGGGGTTAGCTGAAACGTACAGACAAACAATCAATTATGGAGCTGGTAATAATGCGAAAATATTTACGGATTAGTTATGGAGCTGATGTCTCGAGATTATTAATTTAAGTTCTCTTCTTAGTCGGGCACTCTTGTCAGAGTGGTCGTGGTTGCGCTGACGAGGTACCTGGTGGGGTGATGTCATCTCCGAGGGTAGCTCTCCTGGCGATGTGCTTCCATTTCTGACGGTTAGGGGCGTCGCGAGTACATTGGACCATGGTGGACTCAGTGGCCTTCGTGATGGCGTCTATCCAGCTAATTTAAGATATGAATCACCAAAGACATTTTACAGAACGGTTATGTGGACCAATTGATCAATTGGAAAAACCCCGTCGCAGGGACAAATCTATTGAAATATGATTTAACCATCTCATACTTGTAGATGTTTGAAATAGTGAAAATATAATATTACCAAGAAAACAGTCAGCGTCGCCGTCAAATAGTTCGTGACACCCAAAGTAGCCAAAAAGTTCGTAACACGTCTTTGTTACAATGAGGGCTATCGTTTTAGCGCTCACCAGTTAGCGCCACTGTAGAGTAAGGTCCTGTCACTTGCAAGTCGCGAAGACAGTGGCACCAACTGGTGAGCGCTAAAGTGATAGGAGGACTATCGCATTTGCACTCATCAAGATGGCGCCACTGTAGAGTAAGGTCCTGTCAATCGCCAGGGGTGCCAACTGTTAAGTATAAAAACGATAGCCCTCATTGGAATAAGGTTGTGTTGTCAACTTTTTGGCCACTTTGGGTGTCACCAACTTTTGATGCTAACTGTAAAATCTTAAATCGTTCGCAATATTGTAAAAATACATTTAAAATAGGAAAAATACTACAGCAACTATTTAACCAAGCATCAAATAACATTTTTCATTCCGTTTATTAAATTAGCTCTTTCATTTCAGAGTAACATGAGAATAAATCGGCTTTCACTCTCAATTACGATACGAGTGGCATTCATTTAAAAGTAAAACCTTTCTTTGTACACCAATCGAATTGGATTGATATTGTTTTTATCGATGGAACAGATCAACAGACAGCGCTAAAAGTGACATGACTTGGGCTACAGAATCACAAGCTCTTACAGGGCAGATATGTACCATCCTAGACTGCATCCCACTTAACACCAGGTGCGATTGTGTTGTGGTCAAATACCTGCCTTGTTATGCATAAAAAATGGATGATGATTAAGGAATATCTCAAAATGCTATCACCATTTTGTATGGACACAGCTAGGTACAGCATTAAGATTTCCGCGTTGCTACATTCAAGGATATATTATTGAGCAGATCATAGTCGTCATCATCATCATTTCATCCATGGAAGTGCTCCTCCTCGCCTCACCACTAGAGCACGAGGCTGTGCCATGCGCTTTTCTGACCTCGTATTACCTATCATACCTCGTATCATGTGCACGACCTGCTGGTGCGTGTGGTGGTGCACGGGCACTCCGACGACGCGCAGGATGCGGTCCCCGCGCCGTTCTCCTCCTCGCCTCGATACTAAAGCACGAGGCTGTACTGTGCGTTGCGCTGACCTCGTATCACCTATCATCGTACCTCGAATCATGTGCACGACCTGCTGGTGCGTGTGGTGGTGCACGGGCACGCCATCGACGCGCAGGATGCGGTCCAGCACGAAGGCCCGAGCGCCACGCCACTAGAGCACGAGGCTGTGCTGACCTCGTATCACCTATCATCGTACCTCGTATCACCTATCATCGTACCTCGTATCATGTGCACGACCTGCTGGTGCGTGTGGTGGTGCACGGGCACTCCTTCGACGCGCAGGATGCGGTCCCCGCGCCGTTCTCCTCCTCGCCTCGCTACTAAAGCACGAGGCTGTACTGTGCGTTGCGTTGACCTCGTATCACCTATCATCGTACCTCGTATCATGTGCACGACCTGCTGGTGCGTGTGGTGGTGCACGGGCACGCCATCGACGCGCAGGATGCGGTCTCCAGCACGAAGGCCCGAGCGCCACGCCACTAGAGCACGAGGCTGCGCTGACCTCGTATCACCTATCATCGTACCTCGTATCATGTGCACGACCTGCTGGTGCGTGTGGTGGTGCACGGGCACGCCATCGACGCGCAGGATGCGGTCTCCAGCACGAAGGCCCGAGCGCCAAGCCGCGCCGTGCTCCTTCACGCTCTGCACGTATACTGGGTTGTCGCCTGGAATCAGGGGCACTGGGTTAGACACGCGTTTGGTATGGGCTCCTATGATGTGCAAGCGTACAGTTGGCGTGACTGCACGTAGCAACTCTTTAGTTATTGATGTGGTACATCGATAGCAGAACAATCATCACTCAAGGCTCAACGGCTGAGAAGATCAAAATTAACAAAGTACCGCTATATTATGAGGAAGATGTCCGCCACACTACACTGAGACCGAAGAATATCAGTCTTATTTTTCTAATTAATGGACCCAAAATGATTAACTTTATCACTTCGGTATAGCGCGAATCAATTTACAATCCTGAATAATATGTGGCACACAGTAGAGTGTAAAGCAATAATCGAATATTCTTTGTGTCAGGGCATTAACAGAACTCGTGTGGTAGACCTGTGCCTGTGTAAAGTATGCTTTGCATTGAAGAAAGAAAGAAAGAAAGATACATTTATTACAATGGACATCACACAAATACAGGCAATTACATATACATGACAGTGGCACATAATGGAAGAAGAAAAAAATAATAAAAACAAGAGTAAACTGAGCAGTGCCACCCATTCACCAACAAGATACCCACTGCAACGGGACCCCACTCAGCATATTGCAGAGCATCAAGTTCTTTTTTTTTTAATGTGACAGGAGGCAAACGAGCAGACGGATCACCTGATGGTAAGTGATTACCGTCGCCCATAGACACCCGCAGACCCAGGGGCGTTACAGGCAGTGGCGGGGCAAGACCTAAATTTGATGTGGGCAAGACAGATTTCGCGAGGCCTTGTTCTGTGGCTACCTGAAGACGGATTTTATGAAATAATAAAAAAAAAACGGGTCAATGGTCTATTCATTGACAGTTTCTGATTTCTTGATTCAGTGATCATTTTTAAAGGAATTTTGCGCCAAAGAATAATGTTTGTTAATTTTGTGTCTGATTATGGCTGAATTTGTATGGAAAAAAAAACTACATTGTTTAGCTATCAATAATTTATATTTAATAGTATTTAAAAGTTGAATTTGACATGTGAGCAAAATTTTTGACGCGCGAGGCCCCTCGTTCCGCGAGGCCGTAGGCGGTGGCCCACGTCGCCTACGCTACGCCTTACGCCGCCACTGGTTACAGGTGCGTTGCCGGCCTTTAAGGTAAAGATACGCTCTCCTCTTGAAAGCTTTCAGGTCGTTCTAATTCAGGTGTAATGAATGCGTGTACATTTTACCTGACACTTTCATCCCGTATCCATGTTCGTCGCGCGCGATGGTGACGGTGAGCAGATCGTCGCCGCCCGGCGACCCCGCACCGCCCAGCATCACCTGAAAAATGAAAAACCTATATTCAAACTTCAAAGGTTGAACTCGATGTTATCTAATTGAGATCTGAGAAATCTAAAGATGTATTTTTTGTCCTTCTTTGATGACTTGACTCACTTAAGGTCCTATGTCCCCTAGATGGGGCAGAGGGCGACCACACAGTCTACCTTCTTTGATGACAGATGACGTAAGCGTAATGAGAATCAGGTTGGCAATTGGCATTATCCAAAGTCATAACTATTTATTGATAAATTACGTTCATAAGTGCCACTTGTGGTCTAAACTGAATAAATTAAATATTTTTGATTTTGATTTTGAAATAGTACCTATTTTGCCAACTACACAGCGCCAGGCGGCAGCGGATTTGAATTTGATTTGACACGTGTTTTATAGCACTATTACCTATGTATAATTCGGAGTATTTAATTTCTGTTTTAAACTATCATGGTCACTAAACATTAGAATAGTTATTTACGGGATTGCTGCCATGTATTCTTTTTATTTACAAGCATCCGATATTTCGGCACTGTTGCAAGCGCCATGATCACGGAGTAACTGAAGATCTAGCGGGTGAGAGAATTGTTATTATCAGACATATCTGTCTACCCTCTTTCGCAGTCTTTTAACACAATCACCTCCGGTACCACTGATCTCAAACTCACTATTATCTCGCAACTGTTCTCGACATATCGCATATCGAAATGTCGGATGCTCGTAAATAAAAAGGTACATGGTAGCAATCTCGTAGATAACTATTCTAATTTAATTCCTGTTTACAATATAGGCCCTGAGATTTGTCCCCTTTTTTAAAAACAGTCGCATTAAATGGTAGGACTTGGTTGGTTTTTGAGAAATGATTTCAATTCGTACGATGCGAAGTCACAGGCACAGTTCTTCACAGTAGGAACTAATTAATATCCGCTAATTTCGCATCACTCAATTCGGAAGACTTGTGTGACTTGTGTCATGTACCCATCTGGTAGCCATCGTCCAATAAATTGCGCGTCTGCCCACCTGGCGATGTAGGCGTGTTGTCTGGCGCATATTTAATTGCGTAGAGGTTCCCTAAATACGGGGTGACATAACAATTCATTCCAGAAGCTGTGTCACTTGGCAATTGGCAACAAACATGGCGACAAGATTTTAAGCTTTCACGTTCCATTACAATTGACGCCGCGAGCCACCAGTCTGCTAAACGGCTATAGCAACACAACCGAAACTTCAAGATTCGTGTATGACATGGAAAACGTCACCGAATGTTGATAACTGTTACGGACGATAAGGCTATGAAACAATCACTGCACTTCAGATTTAAAATATCACGCTGGAGATATCATCAGAGCTAGTTAGTACCAGGGTTCGAGGATATATATCAAGGGATATATATCAAGATATATATCGGATATATATCCGATATATATCAAGCCGGTTTTGATGATATATATCAACTTTTAAAATTTGTTACTGTATTTGTAATTTTTGACATAAGATTTTGATTTTTTTAGTTGATTTTGCCGTATTTAAAAGAATATTTTATGTTTTTGCTTTATTTATCTGATTTTAAGTTTAAAAACATTAAATACATGTTTATGTAACACATATGCAATATTATTCATGAATAATACAATAAAATAATACTGTGGCTTTCATACAAAATTGATATATATCAAAGTTGATATATATCGGATATATATATCATAAATATCCGATATTTTGATATTTATAATAAATATCGGATATTTTCGAACCCTGGTTAGTACCAACATCATTTCCGTATGCTCAGTCAAACTGTCGTTATCACTCATTTCGGCATCACGTTTTAAATGACAGAGAAGAAATCCGAAAATGTCAGGGAGAAGCCCGCCAAATGTGATCGGCTCATAACAGCATCAGCATCAAAATACTCACTACCTACATTACAGAAGTTTTCAGACAATGACATCGGCAAATGGTGGCTTCTGGCTAACATGTCGTTATGCCTCTTTGTCGCCAAAAAAGCTTCAACTATTCAGAACTAATCTTTAACCGCCACAGCAGACTACCAGGCGTTTTGACGTTCAATTCGCACACGAGACCTCAATGTGGCCGTGACGTCCCGCGAATAAAACTATTATTGCTCATCATAATATGAACGACGGATTCCAGTCTGCACTGCGAGTCGGCGACGTCAACGCTAGAACAAGGACGCGAATATTATTTTTATTTTAACGACACCACAAAGTGATGTATCGTTCAGAAAACGAGAGCGCTTCCTCAATATGATATTACTAGATGAAAACCCGGCTTCGCTCGGGTGAAATTTGACTCATAATACACAATTCTAGGTGCAAACAAGTGCGAGTCGGGCTCGCGCACAAAGGGTTCCGTAGCAGCAAATATAATAAACTTATTATGTCAATTTAATCAACCTATCTCAAAAACTATAAGAGATACTTTGATCAAACCAAAAATCGTTGAAAGAGTTAATTAGCATGCATCACCTCTATTTTTTTTAGAATTTTATACCCCGTAGTTATAAAAATAGAGGGGGGGGGACATACTTTTTACGACTTTGAGAGCTGATATCTCAAAAACCGTTCACTTTAAGAAAAATGTTTTTTAGAAAACTTTATATCATTTTAAAAGACCTTTCCATTGATACCCCACACGGGTATGTACATCGAAAAAAAAGCAGTTTCTTACAAATATTTTGCCATTACAAAAATTGCATGTCACTGGAATTTCTCACTGTGCGAAACTAAATGACATTGACATTTGAACTTCAACTTTTATGGTTATGGCTAATATTCTTCTACTGTGGTTGAATCGGCCAATATCAGGTTTATAGAAAAAACACATAACAAAGAGTATATCATAAAAATCGCGAAACGCACTGATCTCCATTTATTTATGGATCGATGACAACCCAGCAAAAAGGTTTTGGCGCTGATCGCATAGTGAGTGGATGATGAACTACTAAAGATGGCGACACAGCGGTTTGTTTGTCAGTGCCATCGGAATTTAACGAAATTCTCCATTATCCGAATTTTGCGGATATATGTTGTCGACTCAAAATCGATATTTTTTTATGCTTTGTTATTCATATAAGGTTTCGATCCAGTCTACCGTACCCCTTGACGAAATTATTAATATAGATTTTCATGTTTCGTTATTAGCTTTAACGCAAGAAAAACTATTGTTAGTACCTAAAATGGAAATATGTTAATAAACAAAACCCAGTGAGGTGTTACGAATGTTCATCAAACTAGTATTATTGTCGCTTCTATTAAAGAATGTTTGAAAATATTTTCTACAAGCAGTTAAAGACCAATATGACGACTACTCTTACAGCTATGTATACGGTGACCCTTAACGTGTATGGGGCTGTGGATATGAAATTCCGTTGCCGCAGTGCGAATGCGCTATTGATTAGTTGCGCAATCGAATCCAGGGCGGAACCATTCCCGGCTCGAGTGACTTGCCGTTGTAAATTACCAACATTAATAATTAAAACACATACCTAATGCTTTAGAATGATATTGAAGTTGAGAAAAGAACATCTTTGTTTAGCTAGCCTGTGGTAAATTAGAGAGTAGTCATCCTACTGTGGACACTAATTGACTAATCGAATGGTGCAATATTAATCACTGCCCCGTACCTCCATTATTTCGGATACGACTTAGGTATGATTTTTCGTATGAAAAAATAAATCAAAAATACTATCCCTATTTACCTACAGTCTGTGTTTTTCCTTTGAATATTGTTTTATGTCGCTGAATAAAACATTTCATTTTCATTTAATATTAATAAAAATAACATGTCGTTGTCGGGCTGTAACTATAAAACATCAAGGCACCAACTGTATTTAAAAATAACCACATAAATGACCCAGCATAAACAGTCTAGTCATACAAAAAACACGTCCAAACAGCGGACAATGGTGGGTGGCAATTCTGTTGTATCGCTTGTAGACAGAAAAAAGACACAATATTATTAGTGTATCAGGTCTAAAGTTAGTATAAAAGACTACCTTTTCAATTTCATTATTTTGAAAAACTAGACGTTTCAAACTAGTGTAGCGACTGGTAACAGAGTAGCTACCAAGTTCACTGGCAACTGGTAGACAACCCGACGCCGGCTCCCAGTAAGTAAATAAAGATTTAATCTCCACTCCAGCTGACAGCCGTTCAACTAAGTTGCACGTAGAGTAGCTCTACAGAAAACCAGCGATCAAACTCTACATTGAAATGCTCACTGTCAGTTTTTAAGGCATCCCCCATCTCCTTTTATTTGGCATTAAAAAAAATATACTTACTTCAAGTTGGTGTTAGCTAAAAATTACTGCATAATTCACATAATACTCTTTTGGTATGGTAAAAAGAGCCTTTTTCATGTAACGACTCGTAAAAAATCGCCCTAAGGTGCGCTGGCTCCCAGCAAGTTAAGAAAAATATTTTATCTTCATGATCAAGTGGCTTTACATTGAGCTACGATGGTCAATTTGACATTTGAATTCTATTGGAGGTAGATCATGTAATATTAATAATGACTATTAATAATTTAATAATAATATTGCATGACGACTAAATGTTTGCATATCGCTATGTCGATGAAACATGTTGTTCTCGTAACAAGATAATAACTGAAATGTACCATGTTTTATGCAAATAAATAATTTGAATTTGAATTTGAAAAAAGGTGTTTAAGTAAATGAAAGCCAGCTATTGAAAAACAATAACGAAGTGCTATCTTCATTGTTATTACGTCTCTTTTTATTCAGTGTGGAAAGAGACAGAGAGAAGCCTTTCTGCTTCTAATAAAGCGAATGGTACCAGAATCGCCCCCAACGGCAACGTCCGATGGCAGACTACCCGACGCCGGCTCCCGGTAAATAAATAAAGATGGTATCTCCCGCAGACGGCCGTTCAACTAACACGGACGGTTATGTGCTGTTTTAGTAGGAACCAGACAGTTTTGGGGAGTTTTCGCTGTGAGAACTTAGACCTAGCGTATAGAAGATATAATAGAGGTGTTAAAAATATGTATGATGCGCATCTAGGGTTGCCAACTCTTGAAAGGACTAACCCGGGAGAATTGTGGGGGGGGGGGGCTTGCTCCATAGTTGCTCCATCACGCTGAATACGCGCTCGAATGAAGCATTAATAGAGACAGGAATGGAAAGAACAAACGTGACCATTTTTTTTTATTCAGGACAGGGATTTCTGTCTTTTGATTTCCTAAAGAAGTCAACCCAGCGTAAATCCACTCGATTTTCTTCAATAAGATGTGGTGCACCTCACGCAAAAGTCCAACCTCATCGTACAATTTGTCACTATCTATGTCAATATTTAATAATTCCTGGAGTTTACTAATGCTGGTCCATGTGATTGGTTCTTTTAAAGATAAAATTTATAAACAAGTACGAGCAGCAATGGATGCATTTAATTTTTAGAAATACCGGAGAAAATATTGCTCTCCGGGAGGTCGGGAGGTTAACCATTATTTCCGGAGTCTTGGGAACCCTATGCGCATCAATAAAAATTAGATTCAAGTCTAACATGTTAGTTGAAATGTACATATAAATCAAGGAAAATTTTCATGACATAGCCTTATATAGAGTTTTACGATTTAAATAAGTTTTTTTTTTTAAAAGTCTGTTGCAAGTGTTTTCTTATGCGCGATAATCTAAAGAATCGAAACAATTCCAGACTTTTCAATACTGATAATAATTTTACAGTAAATGCTTAGGGTCTCTACATTACGGTTTAGGGCATCAATTAAAATGCCACAATATATTACGAGAAAATTACTTGCATGTTGCCAAGTCCACATTCTCAGCATTTAGATCAAACTAGAACCATTAGGTGCAGCAATGTTACTCTATAAAACGTTTTATCGCCAAAACCGGTGCAGTTACATTAACGTACAGTTCGCAGTATATCAGACTACAATTTTGATGGAAAATCGCACTTAATACCACTAAATAAGATGCTTTAATTTAGCTAGATGTGCTATCGTCTCTAATTACGTCTAGAGGCTGAGCAAGACACGTTCAGAGAACAGTTTACAGGCTAAGTGAAAAATACGTCATGACGTCGAGCAAGGTCGTCGCGTGGCGCCCTTGGCGTTGCTATTGTCCGTAGCTGTGGTTTGTGTTACTTGTAACTGAGTAAAGCCACAGCAGAACAGATTCTACATGTTTGTTGCGAAGTCGCTCTTATTTCAAGTGCGTAAGATGCTAAGATGTATGACTTGATGTGACGTCATATGTTACGTCGTACACCAGGATTGAAAGTAGGTAAACACTATTTTAGCTATTCTTAGACCAAAACCAATTCGAGATAGGTCAGTAAGTGTTCTTTTACTTCCAACTAAGGCACTCTAGCCTGGACTGAAGTATATGTAGACCCAATTACCCTAACAAAATTGTTGGTTGAAAAATCAGGAAACTCTCCCTGTAAAAATTGAACCATTCAACATACGGGAATATGCTCCCAACTCCTCATATTACACGCAACAATACCGCTTTTGATATGTCCATTAACAAACCCCTCCAAACTCACAATAGACGTATAAATTGGTCAATTCAAAATACTACGAAAGGTCCGTAAACTGCCCGAACTATTCCGTCCTATTTGGGGATTCCCCTTTTAGATACGGTTTGTTTGGAGTTTTAATGACTTGCAAGAAACGAATGTGCATTAGAGCATTAAAAAAAGTATTATGTTATTCCTCTATTCCTCAAGTCCTACGTCGTAAATAGTAGTGACAGCTTTGGCGTCCTAAATAGAGATGAAATATATGTATGTACCGTTAAATGTTTACTACAACATTGTGGATACTCTACATAAAATACATCGTTCAGATTTTTGAGCCCTCACATATTTGCACGAAGTTACTCCAAAAATTATCATCATCATCATCATAATTTCAGCCACAGGACGTTTGCTAAACAGGCCTCCCCCAATGATTTCCATATCGCCCGGTTGGTAGCGGCCTGCATTCAGCGCCATCCTGCTACCTTTATGAGATCGTCGGTCTCCAAAAATGATATAAATTCAATATTTATGACAATATTAATCTGATAATGTAGTTAGTGGTTTTGGTACTCATACCAAGTTATTTCGTAAATAAGGTCAACAAACGATCACTAGAAAATACAACGGCCCCAAGACAATCGGGATCGGCCGTAACGGCGAAACCATCAATTATGACAAAACGTGCATACTCCATTTCGTACACAAAACCAAATTTCTTTGTGTCGAAAGTAGGGCCGGCATTATTCCATTATAAGTGAACATAATCTCTACTTTCATCTGTGTACATGTTAAGTCGTTAATACAACAACACAGTTATGTACAGTAGACTCTTTCACACTCTTTCGCAGGCAGAAAGAGCATATCTTTAACAATTAGCAGATACATAATAAGAAAGAAAAGTTATATTTTTATTGTCTTCGGCACTTTTGCGATTTTGGTTAAAGTAGGTACCTAATAATGTGCTCACAGTTTTTATTGAACTTCGAAAGTTCTGAGCTCCAAGGGCGTTTAGTTGCAGTCTGCTAATGGATACAGTCTGCTACCAAACGTGAAAAGAGAGAGAACCAACAATTAGCTTACAAGCTATGTTTTGTTGATGGACTATTGAGTTGATGAGGGCTATGTAAAGTTTTAACACTTATCAACCACAAGTAGAGAAGAGAAATGAAGGCACAGCGCCAAATACTAATGATGATCAAATTATTGATTATGATATCATGTACATTGTAGGTAGACATAAAGATAAAATGAATGTCGAACTTTGAAAATCAGTATTTATTTACGGCAATAGCCTTCAGGATAACATTTCGATAATAATCTTCATGAGTCAACCTGAGAGATAAAAACATCTTGCAAACATAAGTGACTACCATTCAGATAAAAATATCTTCTAATTTATGATTGTAAAATCGAAAACATATCAAATTATCGTATAACATACCACCTTTTACAACATAACAGTCGCAGACTCGCAGTCACCCTTTTTCATTCATTTCAATTGAAAATTAAAAAGCTGGAACTACTTACTCTACGTACCTACACTTTGTACCACCCATACTGTCCTATTTGAATCATTGTGTCGTATAGCGCACTCGTATCGTGCCAGTTCGAGCGATGTTTTTACTATCACAGGAATTTTATTATCAGCTGAACTAAATGTTGGTTTATTAACTTATGGCTTTAACATTGATAATGATTTCCAAGTGTCACATAAGAAATATTAATTTATGTTTTAGTATTGAATAATAAAGAAGTATTTCACAATATCTGGCTACACTAGTGGTGAGAACAGAGTTTGTTCCGGTGTCTCAGCACTTGCCAGATTTAAAGCTCTAAAGCTGGTAGGAAGTTATTTATACTTTATGTTTTTACAGGTTTCTGCCCGGTATTTCATTTGTCACAGAAAGTATTTTTCACAAGTTCTGCGATCAAAAACACGGTCGTAAAAATATAAATAATACAGGTAGGCAGGTAGGTATATGATCACATCTCGGCGACTAGGTTTGTTGCGTTTGTATAAAAAATGTCGCACTCCAATCTCTATTCGTCCAAAGTTCAGTAAAATATTTACATTTACCTGAGGCCAAGCAAATTTTTTAAGAAAACATAAGTTTTTTAATACTTATCGCAGTATCGTTAACATTGCGACTAATTTGGGGTCATTCTACAGGCTACAGGTACAGACAGACTAGATGGACCGACTATCTAATGAAGGTCGCGGGAAGTACCTGAGGTGGAATTGTGCAAGTAAAGCAATCGTAATCATTTGACAGTTCATAACGTACGATAAAGTTAGTTAAACAAAGCATTTGACAGAATAATCGTACGTTATGAACTGTCAAATGATAACGATTGCTTTACACAATTCCACCTCTGGATGCGGGCAACGCAGGATCGGTCGTTGTAGACATCCTTGGGGGAGGCCTTTGTCCGGCTCCAGTGGACGTCATTTAGCTGAAACGACTACCGACTATCAATTTTATAGTGGCACTATGTTTCGCAAAACAAATTCTGGAGTCGTACGCAACGCAGACGAAAAGATTAACTGCCGGCCGTTTTCTTTCGTCGTGGTGTGCATTTATAATTGTTCAGTATCGAAACCGCATTACTTTGGATGCAACAACATGAGGCAATCGGAGTAATTGGGTGGGAAAATATTTTAGTCCAAAAAAGACTAATGGGTAAAGATGGATGGATTTGTATTGTCGCTTTGAAACACAGTGATGATTGCAAAGAAGAGTAATGAGACAAACAAAAATTATATCGTACTTTGAGCAAAAGGCCGTATCAGGCCTGTTCATCTCCGCGAGTTTACATCGAAAACAAAACACGCACGATGGCCCACCTACAGGATACTATTCGACAAGGCCTCACATACGAGCGAACATTGACTCACGCACGCGTATTCTTGTGTATGATGGAAGAAAATAATGAAAATGGTGTACTGAATACTGTGCAGTATTTAACTGCCTAAATAATAATAAAAACACAGAATGTACTTTTTTAAGTTGCCTCAAGACACTGAGAGGTAAATAAGTAGTTAATATTATTCATGATAATTCATGCTAAATCATGTATTTCCTCCGCCATTTTCCGCAGTTTGGCACCTCACGTCATATAATTTTACGAAAGTCAGCCCTATAGCTTCGGCTCAGTGCCGATCACTGACGTTAGTCAACAAAATGGTGCTTGACTCTTGCTTGAGACAGGCTAAATTACACCATATTGTTAATGACATTGAGCATACATTTTTTTAAATACCTTCGCAAAGTAAAACTTCTGTACGTAATACTTATTATTATTCTGTGGCCGTATCACAACAGACAGATGTGGAATCTGAAAAGACTAAGACCAAAAATTTCGAACTCCTATGTTCTTCTGATCAATTTCGTTGCGGGTCCAATGACAGTTTAACTTTCCCCCGGGACAAACTTGACCTTCATTGGTTGGGTTTTTATGGCGGTCAAGCTGTAGATCCTGGCTACACAGGAGTTGCAGTGGTGGGAACGAGAGGTGGGAATAGTCCCGTTGTCC
The DNA here is from genome assembly GCF_004193835.3 of Ostrinia furnacalis. NCBI lineage: Eukaryota > Metazoa > Arthropoda > Insecta > Lepidoptera > Crambidae > Ostrinia > Ostrinia furnacalis. The sequence continues at coordinate 72,788 of NW_021132285.1, read as the reverse complement.
CGTACCAGAAAGTACCGAGTCCGGCTTCTGTGTTTTTGGACCTGGCAACTCTATTCGCGATGCATCGCGTTCATTTTGGCTTACAGAAACTTAATTACTTAATTGTCGCAATCGCTACAAAGTCAACGATATCCGCCACCGTTAGAACAATCATAAGAGACAGTTGGCCACATTTCGCGGCGATGACATCACCCACCTGAGTCGGTCAGCTGAGATGCCGTTATATAATTTTAATTGTACAATTTGATTTATTTACGGTGCTTCACATTTATTTGCTTTCTGGAAACTTGGGTCATCATTTAATTTTGCTTGCGCGAACAAATTCTATTTCTAGAGATTTGAGCAATTATAATGTAAGAGATAGTAGTATAATATAAACAGAATAAACTCTACAAAATGTAAAGCAGATACATAGTAAAAGAAGAAAGGATCACAAACACATTTCTATTCTCTACGAGAAATGGCACTCTCCCTTAAAAATAATCATCATCCAAGTTCCAACATTTAAACCTTTAATAGTAACTAGCCATTAATAAGCAGAATAGCAGCCAGACAAAACATAAACAATCAGATGTCGATAAAAATAATTACATTATTTTTAATTATCTGCTGATATTATGGCCAACTTCATTAGCAATTCCAACCACGCGTGTTTCGCGACCCTGACCTTTATCCATCAACACAGATTAGAATCCAAAACTAAGGATGATGCATACTCCGAAATAATCGGAGCGAAACTCGACTAGCACTAAATCAGCTAGGCGTCCTGCTGACCTCTCGTTACGAATGTCAAACAAACTAACACACAGGGTGTTTTTAGGTAAAATACTTAAATATTTTTTGCAAAATCATAAGTTATTACAACCATTCTAATACAATTTGTGTGATATCGCGGAAGACGTAGTGTGGGCAGGCCCCCACTAGATGCGCCGACAGTCTGGTGAAGATCGCGGGAAGAACCTGGATGCTATGGAATGGAAATCCTTGGGGGAGGCGGATGAAGATCCGGCAGGGTTGAAACGAACGAATATCGTAGATATATGGTTCAAAAATTCATCTCAAACTCTGTGGTAACATTGTTTATCATTTAAGCGCTTTAGTGAACAGTGAGTCAGTTCCTGCTGCGTTTATAAACCATTATTATAATGATATCATCACGTCGTGTCTCTTTATGACCCAGACTGTCTAAAAATCATGTCAAAACTTATGCACCGAAATTATTTATTGAATCTCTTAAAGTACAGGAAGATTGAGATTGGATTGGAAGCAGCTGGATGCCGCAGGACGAAGCAGCGCAGGACCGATCGTTGTTGAAATCCTCGAGGGAGGCGTTTGTCTAGCAGTGGACAGAATTTTACTAGTTGAATTCAAGGCCCCTAGTCTAGCGTAATGGACCATCAAAAATTAAAGAGACGCATTAGTGGACGCAGTAAATCAAACCAGCTATCTCCTGTCAGCTGACGCTGATGGCTCGCTGAGCCGCGTGTCAATTAGTCAGTGATAGCAAACACCTAAGGCCTTCCTCGCACGGGAATACAAGTCAAACGACTGTCACAAGCTACAAACAAATTCTTATCATTTCAATACACGTGACTGCTTGAACAATCAAAACATCTCCGGAAGATAAACATAGCACAGCAAATTCTGTCATGTGGTCAATTTTCTTCTCGAGTTGGTCATCCGGTTGCTCTAGCGCAGTTACGCCACCGTGCTCTGCCACTGTTTTGCTTTTTAAAGGACGTTAAGGTCTACAGAGATAGAATAAAGAATTAAGTAATTATGGTTACACTGTAAAGGCAGTAAAATAGTAAAATAATTCCAGAGCGGTTTAAAGCATCAGCTTTGACTACTGCTCGAACCACCTATGTAGAGTTCTTCAATAATATTAAAATACAGTAGCTACCCGCATACGGCCGCCCTAGTATCGATCACGTGTTGATTAAGTCACTAACTGCGGATAAAACTACTGAATTAATAAAAAGATATTATGTAATTTTTTAGAGTAAAACACTATCCTTCAGACTGGTCTGAGAGACTTTTTAACACAGTCTTTTCCATAATTTCCAGATTACGACTTCATAATCCTGTATCTCATAGATGAACTAAGATTTAGGTTGATCTTTCACTCTAAATGACATGGCGCCATTGCACTACTTCAGTCTAATTCAATCTTGCTAAAATTAAACGCCTCTCCTCGATTCGGCAGGTAACTGTGATATAAATCACCAGATGCCACTATAAATCTTTTTTTTTTTCTAATTACAGTCGGAAAGAAACCAGAGGGATAGAACGAGTGGAGTGAGACTGATTGGAAAGGCACGGCTGAACGGGCAAATTGACGCTCCCCCGGCTGTCAGTCAGTACAGATAAATTGATTGGAAACCGCGGATCCAAGCGCACTAAACCACTTTTATCCCTACTTACATAATATACTTTCGCACTGTGAATATTTCTTTATTGACCAACTTAATACCTTATCTCAGGGCTTCACACAAGGCACTATCCCCAGGACATAGAAAAAAAGATGAGTGTCAATTTCCAAAACGCGGAAATGGCCATTCTAAAGCTACTAGTTAAAAAAAGTAAATAAGAGAAACTAGAGGAAGTTACTGAATCTTAATTTATGTTTACAGACATTATTTATGCAAGAAAAATACATTATAATACACTATTATAAAAGCAAGTCATAAGAAATAATTAACGTGATAAGTCTTATAAAAGGAAATATTTGCTTACGCATAGGCACATCCCTGATCCCCATTTTAAGGAAAATTCAAAGATAATGAACACCATCATACTCTCGTATACTCTCATAAAGGCTAGAGCATTGATTCACCCAATTAGCATAAGACAAAAAGCAACCCGTGTGAGGGCCGGCCCGCGTGTGAGTCACGCGAAATGCGCTTCTAAAACTGGAACATTATAACATCACGTTCCCACGGTTCCTGCGCAGGGCTGCGGATGCCATCGGAAGTCAGGACTCGTGAAAAGGCAAAGCAGACATGTCAACGATCGAAAAAAAGGCAAACCGTATAGACAACATTGGATCGGGGATTTTGGATTCTGGACCAAAAAATCATGTCATTAGGCAAGAGTCTACAGGATCTAGGAACTGTTCAAGTCTGTTACTTGAATGAGCTACTTCAAAGTCGCGGAGATCTTGAAATGCTCATGCTTGAATTGTTAGTGTAATAAAAGGATTCCCATAGGATGAACCGAGATCTTATTGGATATCTGTTGTTCTACCTACACACAGGCAGGCGACAGGACTGAAAGGTTAACAAGTGACAGTTGTCAAACTGTGCGTTTAGAGATCACGACACTTGTCATTTGCTCTCTGCGAGATTCGAACCTGCAACCTTAGCTGATGTTATCAATATGCGTACCATCAGGGCAGGACGTCATATGCCATCAGAATGGCTGTATATGGGACCAAATCGAACAATGGTGTTGGTGAGACACCGACAGACAGTTGGACGCCATTGACTCACATAGTCTGATACCAAGGTTGTTCAAACTCGACAGACATATTTGGGTCTTCCTGACTCTTCCAGAGACAACAATAATTCAGTCTGTAAAATATTTAGGACGCACGAAAATATGTTCGGTCATTAAAACTTTTTTGATGTTCTATTCTGTCTATTAATTGCATTGTAGCAGGCAGCCTATTTAAGTTTAACATTGTAGGCAAATTCTACAACCCTATCAAAAACTCGCCACGCGACCGAAGCCCTATACTTATCCATGATAAAATTAATACAATGACTAATCCTCCCAGCTCTCCACGCCATCAGTCCCAGCCAATAACCTCTTATAAGGAAACGTTCCCCACTTTGTAGCAGTTAACAGCCAACGAACAATCATTTATTTTTGACATCGACATGCAAATAATCAGCTACACTGACCACTCGAGAAATACTAATGGACGTTGAATACCAAGTATCCTTAATTTATTGCACTTGGAAAGTCTTAATTGGCTCAATTTAAATGTCAATTAGGGAGCCGGCTGTTTATCTGTGGCGTTTTGCCATTCAATTAACAACCGGCGCAACAAAGCGGCGTTGTATAAAAACAAATCATTATCACGATAACCCGGTAAACCCGCGCGACCCGGCTAGGGCAAAACAGACGTCCGCGCGCGATGACTCATTGGCCCGAAATGACATCGGACGCGCGGTTTTTTTTATTTCTCTTTCCGTCGCATTCTTTGGCGACAAGGCCAGTGTCGTAGTTTGACGTAACGCCGAATAAAAGGATGGATATTTGTAACCTTACTGAGGTTATCCCATTGCTGCGTTTAGAGGTCGAAGAGTTACTGCGCCTCGACTTGTGACTTGAAACTGCACGCTCGAGTTGCGTTTTGCATGTCTGCTCAAACGTATTTGATCTTTAACACGCTGTTGCAATGTAACTAGGACCTATTGCAACAGTGTTCGAGCAGGTTTCGCTTCTGTTTTTGTGAAAGTAGATAAAAATAGTTGCGATTGAGGGCACGTAGGTTTTGCCAGGCGGAAATGTTGAGCTCTGGATTATTTTGTTGCCGCGATTAGTGCCGAGTCCGACTGCCGAGCGCGTGACGATTGCTTGTGACGTTTTTTATTTTCATTTAGACATTACTCGTTATTCTCAAAATAATCATGTACATCATTTAACATTCTGAGTATAATTTCACCCTTTTTTACATTACAATTCCGGTCTGGAGTGACGACTCGTGAATCCCTTTATCCAATATTTCCCGTAGTTCTGGCGTAGAGGTATCAAACATAAGGCCCTAAAAACTTGAATTGTTTTTAATAAAAATAAACACAAAAAATTTTACGACGTTGGCAAAATAAAAGAATTATAACAGCCTGGCAACATAAAATCTTCCATATAAGGTTATTTCAACAAATTTAATAATTAGTTGGCCCATTTAGTTTTTTCAATGGTTTGCCAAATTTAGCAATCAGGCGATTTTATCTCTACAGCAAAGAACATAGTTTTAGAAAATACAAGGCAGACATCCTCGTTGACCTTTGTTTAAGTATTTTAAACAACAGAAGCAAGGATTACTTTAATTAGATCCACAAACCTCTTGAAATCAACGTAAGAGTATGAAATTCTAGCTACGACTCTACAAAACTTGCCACTTTTCACACTTATGTCAGCAATGTCAGCATCCCAAGAAGCACCAAAATATCTTGTTAATAAAGGATAGATAAACTCAATGACGATGGGCCCACACCCACGGTGGCCAAGGAGTTATGTGGTTAGAGCGTGTCCAAACAAATGTTTCGCCAACCCAGGACAAATTGTCCTGGCGCCGCAGAATGAGGACAGCCGACCTCAAATATAATAAATGGGAAATGGCTAGGACAAAGAAGAAGAAGAACTCAATGACGATGGACTGTCTTTATAATTTCCCTAGGAACCTATGGAATTAAGTTCAAGGTTACAATCCATACAGAAGAAGATGCAAAACCATGAGCAGTAAGCTCCAATGAAGTATCAGTGCAAAAAACCGAACTAATCCCAATATAGAACCAGCTTAAAAGAATGAGACATGGCTAGGACAAAGAAGAAGAAGAACTCAATGACAATGTGATGTCCGATTTCCCTATTCGAACCATAAAGAATTGAGCTACAGAGGTTTGAGTTGTGACCTCATCTATAACAATCCATACAGAAGTAGCTGCAAAACCATGAGCAGAGAACTCCATCGAAGTATCAGTGCAAAAAACCGAACTAACCCCAATATAAGATGCTAATTGAACCAGCCCAAAAGAATGCCAACATGAGCTATAAAAACGCGGCATCTACACCGTTATCACGCGTGAGTCAGTGTTACAAGCCGTTATGTCACCCCATCGGCCGGTTATGACAACCGACACCTTACCGCTATGGGCATAAGTCGGAGCAGACCGCAGATTTAGCGCGGTTTCTTATCAGGACGGGACGCGGGCAGTTCGGGTAAAACGGATAGTTTGCTAGTGTGCGTGCGATTCGTTTCAGTTACATGAATGGCGAACGTCTTTGTTTTACATTTCGATTTGATGACCTATAAATAATCATTTAAATCAATAAAATTGGTGATGAATGATTCCAAACAGTCCCGCAGCAATGAGTAACAAGTAATTCCCGTGTCAATTTGTTTCTGATATTGTGACATTTGCATACAAAAGGTAGATTTTTTTACTTAAAAAATAGTAGCGTATTTCTAATTGATTTTGAATCGACTTATTTCTGTAGTGACACATCATTAGTACAACCAATCTATCACAAATAAGTGTTACTAGGTGTCGAAAATAATTGGGAATTCCCAATAGTCAACGATACAAGCTAATCAAAAGAATAAATTAGAGATAATTTATATCTATACCGTGCAATACGTTGACCATGAATGTTTAAACCAATTTAACTAAACTAGAACGCTTAATTATTAATGCGGACTGCATTCCGTGGAATTTTACGTGCAAAATGGCCTGTTTGTTTACATAAATTCAGATATCAGATATTTGCGCGCTGGATGTGGGTTACGCCCGGCCTTTCAATTAGTTATTAGAGGGTCGCGGCGTTAGGTATTGTTATCAATTATGACTATCGCGGTCAATGTATCATTGCGTCTCAAATAGACATTATGGCTGGGAGTATTCGGTATTGTGTCTGGAGATACATTCGGCCTTATGATGTAGACACTTCCTAATATAACGTATAGGCTTGAAACCAGCGCCCTGGCCTTCGTCACCGTGGGCCACGGCATATGCTGAATGGGGTCCTGTTGCAGTGGGCATCTTGTTGGTGGTGCACACATGATTGGGTGGCACTGCTCAGTTTACTCGTTTTTTTTTTCATCATTATGTGCCACTGTCAGTCTATGTAATTGCCTGTATTTGTGTGATGTCCATTGTAATAAATGTCTTCTTTCTTTCTTTCAAACCCGTATTCTTGGCCGATCCCCCAACAATGTGCCTTGGCAATTCCGTTCCTTCCTTCATCTCAAGCCACATCGCTTCTTATCGGACACTTTTTAAGATACAAATTGACTTCTATGACTTCTGAAATCTCTGCTCTGTCCGAAACAAGCTTGCTGGACAAGTTACTTTCTTATCTTATAGGTGCATTTTTGATGATTTTGAAAAAAAAAAGTAATTAATTAATATTGACTTACGATTTCGCAGAATTTTCTTTATCAAAATCATTATCTACGCAATTCATAGTAATAAGGGAATCCCTAGTACATAATTAATACTGTACTTACAAGCATTTGAGAGGCATAGCAAGAGCTTTGACACAAACAGCAAACATTTAGCTTATTTGAGTTGAGACTAGCTTTGTCCACGGCTCCGCCCGCGTGAAACGAAATTTGTTATTTTGATGTTTATAAACAATAATACTGTAAAGTTTCATCAAAATCCACACATCCACACATCCAAACATCCACACAAAATTTTGTGTTTATAATATTAGTAGGATTATTTTCAGCTCCATTCAAAATTCGGAAGTACAATCATCAGCTCGTTGAACTATACGTTTTTGAAACAAAATCACACTTATTCCCACGGCATAAGGTGCCTAAAGATAAGCTTGATGTGCCGTCTATACAATACAAAGTAGTTAACGCGATGCGTGTTACATTCGGGCAGTTAAGACGCAATGTTAGTGCTGGAAGCCCGATTTCCGGTTACCTAACCGGCGCACCTTTCCCGAAAATACATCAAAGAGAAATTCCGCGTACAGTTATTTTTGTACAATAATAAAAATAGCTTTATGTGAAATATTTTCGGATGCGGCGGATTTATCTGGCGCGCGGAGAGAATTGATATGAGCTGCTTAGAGAAGGGTAATTAATATTATTGTCAATTTTCAAATTATAAGAAAGGAGTTTCGTTTTAGAACTAAAAGCCACTTGATCAATGCCTAGTACAACTACTTACAACAATGATCTAGCTAATCAATATTATAAATGCAAAAGCAACTAACACCAGCAGATTTTTTTTTTTTATTACTATGGGCAATATAGAGATTTTTGTTTGAGTTGGACCTTGGGCCATCTCCAAAATTTACCTCTTTTTACCTAGCTAGACCATTTCAACTGTCTACTTATCATGGTACAGATTCAGGCACCTTACGAATAGATGGACACTAGACAGACAGGGGAGTCAAATATTAGACACCCTTTGGGTACAGAATTCTTAAAAACTATAGCTATATCATCCATCGATCATAAATGCATGCGCTGGATTCAGGCCTCTACCAACCTGTCAATATGGAAATTATTAAAGGAGAGGTCGATGTTCAGCAGTGAACGTCCTGTGGCTGAAATGATGATGATAGCTACATCAATAGCTACGCCACGCTAACATCATTTTTTAACGTACACTTTAATGGGGAAAGGCTGACGTGTCGGCATCAATTAAGCCCGCATTCTCCCGCGCACATTCAGGGAACTGCGATCCAGAACACAAAGAGAGGTAAACGGATTATTAGATTTACGAAGAATTAACGGATCATAGTAATCTAGCGTAACCTAGGAAAAAGCCGATGAGACAAAGAAAATAGATTTAAACAATCACAATAACAGATGTTTTCTAAAAGAAAACAAATATTTTATATTGGATTTTCACTGTAAGCGTTAATTATTTCAATAAAACTAGTAAGAATATAAGAACATAACCTTCAAACGGATTCTCATACATTCAATTAGCGCAGCGACACAATTTCTTCACGACAATTGAGTTTTTTAAACAATAAATAAAAATGCATGCACGAATATTAAAATTACAAACCATTATTAAAAGATTGTCTACATGACAGGCTTAGCCTAGCGTAGAAATCTCAGTTACTTTATGAACTGAAGCGTATGTCGGTACAACCTTAGCATTAAACGGGTCTTTAAGGAAATGTATGTACAACAATGCAATGTAAGCAATGTAAAAAATGTTAAAGTTGTTAAATAAACTTTTATTATTTATTATTTATTATTAATCAATTAACATTAAATAAATTACGTGAATTTCTATTAAGCCAATAATAATAACCAACTGACAGTTTCACTAAAACTCAGGTCGGCAATCATACATCGATGATATCATTACGATTACGAGTTTAGGGAAAAACATTGGTTTAATTACTTTTACCGCATCATTAGCTTAAGAGCAGCATAATATTAAATAACTTAAGTGAATTCATTTATCTCGTACAAATGACACCATCATGTTAAGTGCAAACGATCGTATCGCCATTTCAAAGGATGATGGGCACTTTTCTATGGAATCTGGGCGTAAAACCAACAGAAATGTAACTACTATTATTTGTTAGGACTTAGTATCAGAAATATATTTTCATATAAATAACTACCAAAAACTCCCGGGTTTGCTTGGAAATTGACATAATGGTGTAATAGTAATAGGTGCTTTATTGCGCAAACAATAAATATTATTAATTAATATATCTACATTTATTCATTAAGTTATTTATTAATTATTATGTCCAACAGTTCAGGAGTGGGGCCAACAAAATGGTATATAATAAACCATGTTCTACATTATGAGCGTAGGACCATACCTAGGTACCATTTAGAGAAATGACATGAACACAGTCATATTTCAATGGGATTTCTACCATTTAAGTTGTAGTGTTGTCGCATAATCGATCACGGATCGATTATTAATCGATACTGCCAAATAATGATTTATCGATTAATAATTCGATTAATCGATTTTATTGATCATCATCACTATCATATGATTGTTAATTCGATTCCTTATTTTCAGCAATATAATCGATTATTGCAATCGAATAATCGATTATGATTTATTCGGTATACATACTTACTAAATCGATAGAATGGATAGTAAGATATGATTACAATACTCTCAATATGATCGATACAAGCAATCTAAATGACCTAATACTATCTTTATTACCCTAATATGATGTGCAATACTATGGAAACTTTGCATATTCAACGACCTCTATCTCCGTATCCCCGCGTATTTCAGGATTGTTGTCATACTATGAATTGAAGTACTAGTATTAAGCTTTAATTTAGTATACTTTTTGTTTCTGTTGGTTTAACGCCCAATATGCCCATCATCCTTTGCTCAGATAACAGACCAATGATAACAACGTTGCAAAACCTTGGATGCATGTCCATTGACTTTCAAACGTGTATAATTTTACAGCTGCATTTCGTGGAATAGTAAATCTATTATTTAAACATGAAGTGCCGGTTGCCGTCGCAGTAACTGAAAATAATGTTGACGTATTGTTCGAGTAAGTGTTTATGTCTTTACAAACGAAAACATTGTAGTAGAAATCCTTGCATTTTGAACTCCTTCTCTTGGTACTAATTACGTCCAACGGCAGCAAATAAATCAAGGAGACACGTTTTTTAAAGAACCGATTCACCGTCTTTGGTACAACTTTGCTACGCAATTTTCATATTATGATTATATCTATCGATCGCCCTTGCTCTACTCTTTCTGGATACATACCTATGTTCAAATTCGTTGTAGGTAAGGGTTGACTCTGATTTCCGAAAAAATGTCTTAACCAAACATTACTGCAAACTAATTGGGAGCTTGAGAAAGCTTAGCCGTTGGAATTATGAGACTGGTCAGCCTTTGAGTTACATATATTGGACGCCCATAGCGGCTCATCAAGTCTGATATGATAGTGAGTGTTGTGGTGGGTGAACCTTGTTCATAAAGCGAAAAGTAAGTAAGAAGTATGACAGTGGTGGAAAAATACCAGTCTTTAAGTTAGATGGAAAAAGCCACACCTAAATGGTTTATAAGTTCAGTCATTGACATTTCCTTGTTTTGCAGCAAATTATTTACGTCATGAATCATGATAAACCTATCGATACAAATATAACCTTTTTTTTTTTTTTAATTTCTATTTTTAAAAAAATGAATACTTTTAACTACCCTCCGTGGTAATACTTTGTGTCCCGACTTAATCGTGTGTGGATACTAAACTACACGTACAAGAATCGTGTTATATAAAATACATAAACATCCCGACGTATATCGTGTGTGGATGGTTTATTGCTTATCCCGGCGTATATAATAATAATAATAATTTATTATATATACTCCTGTTTACAATAATCTCTTAATCTAAGTACATAATGGAGCTTGAACAACATTATTATTACAAAGAGGTTAGCGTTGACAGCTGTACTAGTATACACTGTGTCACAGCTGCCAGCGTCTTCCACCCTAGGTTTATAACTATTTCAGATGTTGTTACATTACCTTTGGGACAAACATTATCGTCAGGAATCTTACGATCGGCTATCTCATGTAGATCGTGACATACGTCCAAACGCCTATCCTCGCGACCTTGTGTCGCAAACATTTCGCAAGGAATTTCACGTTTCGCGACGTGTTCCAAAGTCCCAATACAGGGTGGTACAACATATTCAAACGTTGCAAATTCTTGTACCGTTCGGTGTTTCTTGGATGTGTTATCGCTCAGTTTATGTGATGAAATATAATCTTATCAGTTGCATTGTGGGAAAATGAGCTAATCAATTTTGTAATTCATATGCTGGTTTCACTTAATTATTTAATGAGGTATCATCATCAAATCCTATGCATCACATATACGAGTATTTCTAGGAAAGGAGTCAAAAACTAGAATTGAAGCTATCGTCTCAATACGTAGAAACTAATTGCTTGAACTAGGACGTTTCCTGTTTAGACAATGAGGTAGAGACAATAAGATCTGTAAGGAAACAAACTCGTGCAAAAGGAACCATGAGCAGGGCTTCATTAATAGGTTCAGGTTAAGTATATGGTGATCTTCACGTCAGAAGGTTGAAAAGTCAGGCGATAGCACTATAAGCTAAATAACTATGGAATCTTTTGTAATTGTAATAGGTTCACTTTTTTCCAACAAAAATTTACAGTCATTGATGTGCGACTGTACTTATGTATCTTCTCTATTAAAATTTTAGATCTACACTAGTCTGTAAATCAAATCAACCGGGTCCAAAGCCCGTTCCAAAGCAGGCAAATCTCCGACCAGTTCCAGCACGGTCTAATTAACATCAAAGCTGGTGAGTTCTCGCTTCCAGGGCGAAATGGTATTCGTGTCAATTGGTATGACCTTAGATGTCCAGTGACGTAGCAGCACCAATTATGCCAGGCTGCGTGGAGACGCGGATACCAGCCAGGACATTAATGTGATTAGTGGCAGTGCTAGTGGCGTTTACTGAGCAAGTTATGAACGAAATGTAGCTAATAATAAGGTACTTGCAAAAGCGAAAGGTCTGACTGACTTAACACAAAATCTCGAAAATCCCTTGGCCTAAGTAACCGAAAAAGTAGCTTAAAAGGAGGAGACGAGAACAAGTAAGTATTTTGTGTCAAGACGAGTCAGCTCAGGAAGGATTGATAAGAATATTGATTGATTTTGAAGGGAGGGAGCTTCTTCTGTTAAAATCCCTGCAGTGAAGAGTGATCCAAGATAGCTTTTTTTTTCTTAATGTTTAGTTATGTTAGGTATATCTATCAAACTCTCACTCTTTAACAAGATCATTACGCTTTATTGTCGATCCCAAATAGGACTCAAAAACTAGAACTTGACTCTTTCTGAGCTGTGGCGTCGGTATCCAGTGACGTAGCGCTCCAATTAGGATAGGCTAAATAGGAAGCCGAGCGTTGTAATTAGTGGACTGACAATCTGTGGCGTGGAAGTCGGCAGGTGAATAATAGCCGCTTGGTTAACTGGCTTTTGGAATACTTATTAGGCGTTGAGACCCGTGTTACTCTATTTTAGTTGAAATGGAGCGCGAAAGTCTTACACTTATTTGGTGATTACAAAATGCAAAGTTTGTGGGTTATCTTTGAATTTAGGTATTGTATTCGGGTTAAATAAGATAAAGTAGCAGTCGTATTTTAATTCCGTTTTTTTATTACTTCGTGAAGCGATTGTGAATTTGAACCTGTTGCGAAAGTAATCTAATAAGGTATGTACTATGTTTCATCGATTATAATAAAATTGATGCTATAAAACTATCTAGAAAGTGATGTTATTCATTGACTTTGACCATTGACTAGAAGAAAAGAATAAGAGTCACGCACGGGCTTATTTAAAACCACACCAGCAGAATATTTATGAATTCTAAAAACAGATTTCATAATAATCATAAAAATATTACGATTTCACAGTTTGTAAGCCCCTGCAGAGTATGAATTTGAACTTTGTGTCGAAGGGACAGTCCTTGAGCGTGCAATATCAGTCGTGTATCCATCAGCTTGCGTCACTCGCTTAGCTCATCGCGGGACCGGTTGCGGCGCGACATTCTGTACTACACCTAAGGTTGAGACCCTAAGATACAATGTAATGTACCAGTTCCATGTGAGAATTCCTCGCTTGTGACATTAAGTGCACATTGTGCATACGCTGACGATGTTATCATGTTTTTTTATTATGTTTACGTTACATTCGGGCATTATTTTCCGCAGCAATTTTGGGTAGAGGTTTCAAATGGATGGAACACGTGATTTTTGAGGCATTACTCAATGTCTATTGTCTAAATAGCTAAAAGTGCAATGTTTATGGTTATAAAAGCATATTCAAACAAAGTAAGCTACCTACGCATTTCTGAAAATACCAGAGGTATAAAAAGCTGAACCAATGTAGAGTAGGGATTTCTCAAACGTGTGTGAACGAAATCTGCGCAAATTCTGTGACGGGAAATCAGAGAATCTGCATATTATAGCGTACTAAAATTCAACTGTAAACTATAAAGGATGAGCTAAAATACCGCATTAATATTTTGGCCAAAACCCATAGCGTAACGGAACACAAACAAATTGAAATTCGTCCAGGCGTTGAGTTTGGTTGTGCGGTTTACAATGCGCGCGCGCCGTTTACTATGCGATTGTTATGTTAATACGCGGTTTACGATTGTAGCACCAGATGCAATCACACCGCTCCAGGCTGGAGTAATATTGATGACGACGGTAAATTCGCCAATTACGAATATGCAAATGACTATCGACTGGTAATTTCAATGATCTCGAACTAAGACAGCAGCATAGCCACGGCAATGAGAATCAGCATTCGAAAAATATAGCAGAGTTTGTATGTAATTAGCGCTGTCTGTGTCTAGCAGCAGCATGTACCTTATATCAGTCGGGTCACCTTTACTTTTCTATGTCAAAACAATCCAATCCAAAAAGGCGCAACGAAATACAATGGAAGGCGTATTGTGAATGTGCAAGCAGTTATCTGCACACTATATAACATTCAGAATGGTGTCGAATCATGTCAAACAGAATATTGCTCGTGGATAAATTCTCCAACAATCGTACAGCATTATCGGTGACAGAAGTTTTTTGATCAGTGCATCTTTTCTTCCTTAAAACATGAATTCGTTCTTTAAAAGGACCTATCTGGCTCTATGACTGATAGCACAGAATCTGGTAGTATAACGGCTCTGAGAAAATCTCAGACATTGTACACTTTTGAGCCTTTTAGCAAGGGATGAAAGGATGAAACCTTCGATCAACAATATTGTTGATAAAACTGAGTAAAAAAAACTCATTAACATACATCCTTCATGTACTAAACGGCATTCAAAGGCCAAACACTGGCTCGAACCCGATTGGTCGCGAATTTCGATAATCGATGCGCTCTATACAAAGGTCTGTTGTTAGAACACCAAACTTTACGGTCGCCAGTCCATCGGGGAAACGAGCATGTCTAGATATAGACTGAAACTGGAGACGATTTACGTAAGTCGCTCGTGCACAATTGTGTAGTATAGTTGATGTAATGTATCCTGTGCTCTTCGCAACTTACTATATTAAGGAAAAATGTTAGGTAACATCTATGGTTGTACGCTAGTCGCTAATATCTAGCGATTTTCTTGTAGAAAAGAAACTTAAGAAACGTAAAAAGTGACAGTTCAAATGACTTGAATAAATACTGTTGAATGTAATAAAGGCAAAGATACATAGACCAGACCCCCTTAATACAAAAAGTTAAACCCGGGACGAATACTGGTTTAAAATGACATTTCAACCAGCGTCTGACTTTATTTTAAGGGGCAATATGTTTTCGATACATTTGATTCTAAAAAAAACACGTTATGAAGTAGGTAGGTAATAAAACAAAACCTGAAACGAATTGAATCAAATCAAATCAAATATTTTTATAATTTATGTATTATGTATAATTATTGTTGACTCGAATAGCATTGTATGTTGTGTGCACTTTTTATTGGAGCTGCAACAAGTTTTACTGTATAGCCTGCTTTAAAAGCTTTGTATGTTATGGTTGTATCCCTGTTTTGTGCACCAAATAAAAAAATAAAAAAATCATTTATTTGTAAAACATAGGTGAGCACTTCCTCTTTTTTAAAGCCGGTTAAAAACTATTTTTATTCCATTCACATTTTCATACGCAATTTTGGTTAAGCCGGTGAAGGGTGATTGACACGCTATTAGATATTTTTGTTTGTGCCAAAAACTATTTTGGCAGCGGAAAATATCTAAAATTCTAAACGCAAGTAAATGCATTCAGGTGTCGATGTTGAAACAAGATGTTTCGCAGATCTGTTATCCATTGTTTCACTGACATTATTTAGTTTTGCTTGTTGTCAAGTTACATTTAATACTAGTCTTCGTCTACAGTTTCGCTCGAAGATTCAGTATATCCTAAAATGATATTAATGAACTTATACTAAGTTTAAGGGTAATTTTAATAGGTCTAGGAAGAAGTGGTTCAAAAGTAGTTCAAATACTTTTTTCTTCTTCACGTTTTGACAGCTCGAAATGAATAAATGACAGTCGATAGGCGATTTAAAAGGACAGAACTTTAAAGACAAGCCAACAAACCGGCTTCTCTCCACTTTCGCTTCAATCTCCCTTTATTCCCGGGCCGATAAACAGGTCGTTTACCGGGCTCCCGTCTGAGCCATCAGCGCCGGAATATGATCTCTAAGTCTATGGACATAAAAATGTAATTGCCACAGCGAGGGCGGTACAGTCGGCAATAACAGAACAATGTGTGCAAAGCCCTTAGAGGAGAGTGTCCGATTTCATTCATCACATGGACACAGCACATAAAGGACACAGTAGGCCTACTGGTTAATAAAATATAAGCGTATAAGTGAATATCATTACATATTTATTGAGATCCTTAAGAGTGAAAGTGTGATTTTGTTCCCCAGTCGACGAAGAACATGATGTCGTGCCTTGCGTGCTCAATTGCACGCAGGAAGATTTAATGAAGGCTACTGACAACGCCACTCTTGTGGCGGAGTTTTGGGCTGACACTGTGTAGGTTTGCTATCGACACGACAAGAGGAATTGAGATCCAATATTTCTAGATTTGTGCCAAACACATGGGCAAATTGCTATAGATGGACTCCTCAAAACTTTTAAATATTCCATAGTGCAGGATGGATAGCGAAGATAGGAAACACCCCATTCCTATCTTATTTCTTTTCGTTCGACGTGCCACAAATTTAGTAAAGCAGACAGCTGTGTATACGCTAGGCACTACTGAATTCTTTAATCATTATGCTTGCACGCTACCGCTAGAGTAAATACACGGACTTTAACTACAATGAACAGCAAAGTACTTGTTTAATGCCCTAAGTCTACGAGGGTAAAGAGCGATTGTGGTTTGGTCGTGAACATTTTGGCGTTAAGCATACTTAATACATTTATTTCCGTTTGATATTGCTCAAGTACAAAATTTCACAAGGCGAACATGGAATTCACAGGGCCATTTTATAAAATTTCGAAATAGTCATGATATTAACTCATTGTAATTTAGAGATATTGAATAAATAAAGTAGGCTTTTGATATCACAAATAGCTATAATAAATGATGGAGGATATCATAGTCACACTGATCAACTGGTTTAACAATCAACTACCGATCGTATAGAATGGGGAGTCTCACTCATCCTAACTTGATTAAGAAGTAGCGCTAACAGAAACGAAACAAAACACTAGAAACGCGTTGCGATGAACTTATTAATGGCATAATTATATTACCATAGATACGAGTAAGGTGCAGTGCTTATTGCTAGCGAAGGCCCATGTGAACGAGCCGTGAAGGGCGGTTAACCAGTTAATGCGGAGTCCACACTAGCGTGGAAACGTGATGAATGAAATTAGTTTATTCAGTACATAGGCCCTTTCCAGGGCACTTATACACGTTCCAAATATAGCTTGCCCTACCACCACTTCGGGACAACATAATATGGGCTGGTGTTGAGAAGTGCAAGTGGCGGAAGAAACTCAGTCACCTTTGTCAGCCTCTTTTATAGTAGAGATAGTTCAATCGGCAGCTGTTGCAGCTCATATGCCTATTTTCGATGCCAAATGTATTAAACGCCAGTGTTTCGTTACGTTGAAATTTACCGAATTCTGTACATTACTGCGTCGTAAACTAGTCTAAATAATAGTATATTCCAATAATTGTTCTAAATTCCGTACATTTTTGCTATGATTTAGATTGGCTTCAGATGTTCAGACCAACTCTAATCTGCCGAAGACACCGTTCCTTGCAGAATCTTGAATTATAACAGCTGAACATGTTGTCGCTGCGGTCATAAATAGTGTAAATTAGTTATAAAAAAATATATGATTATTGTCTTGTAACAATTAAATTAATTAATATATATAAATTAAATAAATAGTTTTATAATAATTAATAAATCGTTAAAATAATGTAGCATTAAATTTACTGGCAACACTGGTTTGTGGTTCGATGTCGTCGCGCCACCGATCCGGTCCGGTATCGGTGGTGGGGCGGCGTCGAGGTGGGAACCTAGCGCTCGGAGATTGAGTTAGTTGGTCGTCAGTGCCTGCTACGAGTAACATCTCCTCCGAATAAGCGTCAGTTGGTAAAATGTGTATGCTGATATTCAAGTAAGTGTTATTTTTATGTTAAGTGTCGAAATAAAGGATTGGTAACTATTGTAAGTTTTATAATGAATTTAATTTAGACTTGTACAATGAATTCTATCTAGACTTGGTATTTAATTAATAATATTACTGTAATTTGGTGTTGATAGCAAATGTAATGAGTTTGAATATAATCTTGGTATTAATATATTGTTTTATTCTAATAGCGATAACAAACATTGAAAAAGAAGCATACTTGAAATGCTGAAATCATAATCTAGTAATTCTAATCTCCTAGACGTAACAAGAACATTCGCCGAATCCCGCTCATGTGTCCGCGAGTTAACTTTTATATTTTTCTGTCAACTCTACGCTATTGTCTGTTAACTAACACGTTCACTGTTTTAATTGTGTGACGATAATCACTCTCTTCGCAGAATCATTCATTGAATGGTTCTCTTTTTGCCCGTTTATAAGAGCGGATAACAGTTCAATGCGAATAGTACTAGAAATGGAAATTCTGACGATGTCAATAGCACCAAGAATAAGAATTACTTTTGCTAAATTCTCAGATTTACTTCGACTGGTGCCATAGACTAGAAAATAATTCTGTGACGTCGATGCCTTACTGTTTAGTTAATTAGTGATAATATAATAACGTTCCTAGCAGTCTAAAGCGTCCGCTATTTATA
Source organism: Ostrinia furnacalis (assembly GCF_004193835.3). Lineage (NCBI taxonomy): Eukaryota > Metazoa > Arthropoda > Insecta > Lepidoptera > Crambidae > Ostrinia > Ostrinia furnacalis. The sequence goes on along the minus strand of NW_021132285.1, from coordinate 54,235 downwards.
TTGATTGTCATGTTCTTTTGACTCATCAATTGTTCTTAATTATGTTTGTATTTTAATCAGTTCCTTATCTTAGAACACCTTACACGTAGTTAGCACATTCTAAAATTAACTGGTGTGCTTTGATCCATCATTACGATCATATTCAAGTACTCTCGTACACTCAAGTACTTCAAGTACACTCCTTTATCAAGTAGGAGTTAGGACCTTGTGCTTTTCAGCCAGCACTGATTCATCCAGGTCCCTATCCCAGTCTATCCCATGATCCATTGAGTTCATACTAATAGAAGTCGAACTTCAAGCATAATTTTCCCATTGAGAAATAAAATGTTCCCGAAAAAGATACAAAACCTTAGTCCATTAGCTCTCCATTTTTTTCTTCAGTAACCTTCAACGAATAAGCGGCTATGAATAAATATGTACTGTTCAATTATCAAAAATACGACCCAACCTTGGTTATTGAATATGACATGTAAGTAATAGCTTACATCATCGCACAATCTGATATTTGTCAATCCTGGCGACGGTCCAAGGCGCGAACGCTTAGGTTTAGAGAATATAATATTGAATGGCTCTTTGTTGGTGCACAACTTGGAATAAACAAAGAAATAATGTATAGACAAAGGCTAATAATTAACTCGCAAGGTACTGCTACAATAGGTAATAGGATAGCAGTAGCTTTACTTCTTTGCGGAGGTGTGCGTAAAAAAAACATTTTTTGCATTGGGGACTTTAAAACTATGTAGAACTTCTTTACTTGACCAATTACGCTACCTTTCTTTAAGCCACATAGCTGTTATTAATTTTAGGCTATCAGAATAGTGGATTAAGGGCGCAGAATCGGCTATTTGTAGTAAGATTAAAGAAGTTTAGGAAACTTAGGGCTCAAGTAGCTAAGCTGGGCTTACTCCACTGTTCCCCGTTGACAATCCCTGTCAACGGGGATTAGTGAACTTTTTGTTCACTATTCCCCGTTAACGCTAATTGGAGCTTATAATGGGGAATAATGAAGTAATAAGTTCATAGGTTTGTCTGTGTTTTTCGATTAGCACGAAAAGTGGATACTTTCAGGAAGCTTATTTCTATCTTACGCCCGTATTCACAAATTACTATGAGGACACATGAACTAATCACAGAGCTCTATTCAACGATGTTCGTTCGATTTGCTGCTTCACTTAAGCAAGTATCGTTTGTGAATACGCGCGTTATTATAGTCGTTACATAATGTTTTACTCTGTTTGCTAAGTGGTCCTACTTCGTTTACGGCCATTGTGGTACATCCGACAACTTGCACAGCTGATGTGCATCAGGCGGAGGCAATAATGTAGGCTATCTTCATCCTTATGTCATGCTAATAAATGCGTTATAGCATCTTCTGTACAAATAAAGTTAAATAAACCTATTGCGTCAATCGACTTACATCCAGGTGATTTTTATCAACAGCCGAAGCTCTTAAATTTAATACAGCGCTAATAATATAATTCACTGGAAGTGGGTACTTATTGCAGTTGTTGTGTTTTTAATAGCAACTAGGTGCAAATTCACCTTGCGGAACATGTCAATTAGTCATAATTACTCGCTCGTAGATGAACATAGCTGCTTAGGTCATAAGGTCTTAAAGCAATTATAATACCGGGTCCAGAAAACGTATTTTTTGTTCATTTGTTACATTGTCACGCGGACTGTCAGTGCGGATCGCTCCGCACAGCCGATCTGTATGAACTGCTAGGGAGCGAGCGGTTCCTCCGGACCGCATTACTCTAAAACGCTCCCTAGAAGTTCATACAGGTTGGCCGTGCGGAGCGGGCCCGCACCGGACGGTCCGCGTGACACTAAAACCAGCCTTACAGATGGTCTGTTTTGTTCAATTTTAGTTCTATGCTGGTCTGGCCTTATGTTGTTTATTAGGTTTGTGACTCCTCGAGTCTCTATTCCACTATGCACAACCTTGATACGTACTTGCTTCGATAATGGTTGACAGGTACGAAAGTTTAGTTATACTTTTTTTATGAGGTCAGGAGGCAAACGAGCAGACGGATCACCTGATGGTAGGTAAGGGATTACCGCCGCCCCGGGGGAGTTACAGGTGCGTTGCCGGCCTTTAAGGTAAGTACATACGCTCTCTTCTTGAAAGATTGTACAAAAATCATGAACAGTTGAGTTATAAATCATTAAATTATCAGGGGAAGTGAAACCGCATGCATTCCTACAATTAGATGCATCGTAGACAAGACGGCCTGGTTACGCAACTCACGTCATGCGTAGGGTTGCCATATGTTCTAGTTTTTCCGGATTTATCCTAGTTTGAATGGCTTTTCACGATGGATACATTTTAGGAAGTTCAGAGGGCTTCGAAAATCATTCCATGATTACAAAAAATACCTATTTTTAACAGGTATTTGCGACTATTCTGAAATTAAAGTCCGAATTTCTTCGACCGCGGCCTGACTGCGACAATTTAGTAGATGACAACCCTAATTTCACGTCATGTGTAGTGCAGTGCATCAACATAGTAAACACTTTACACTCGATTACTACACCAATATGAAATGCAGTTGTTTTGGGGTATTCAGAGCGCGTATTTTTTTTAAGTGTTACCGTATGGGTAAAGATAGGGCATCGAGCTGTAATTTTCTGAGTTTTCATAAAATTATAATGGGATGGGATAGAAATCCCAAATACGAACCACCACAGAATATCACGAAGATTGGTTGAGCGCTATTCGGGACACGTTTGAGTGAAGCATTACCTACTCGTAAATCTCAATCTCAAACGGACATAACTCACAACAATAAGGGGGCGTCCATAAATTACGTGAGACTTTTAGGGGGGGGAGGGGGTCAACAAAAACCTCACTAAATCTCACGTGGGGGAGAGGGGGGGTCTCAGGAAATATCACGTAATTTTTTCCGCAAGAAATAGAGAAATATAGTTTGCCAGAAAACTGGGTTAAATCTTAGGTAAAAAAATTGGCCAAATGCGTGTCGTGGCACGCGCAGTGTAGGGTTCCGTAGTTGTCCGTCGTTAACAAAATATATTTCAGAAGCAATCAATTACTTCATCTAAAGTAGCTTTTAATATTTTCTTCTAAGGATTTTTTATTACATATGAAATTTTATAATACATGAGTTTTCTTGAAAGTTCATAAAAATCAGTATTATTATGATTTTTTTCAGATTTTTCAAGCCAACAGTCTAGTTTTTAGAGGGTGGGGACGCCCTGCTCGAACAAAAATTGGCACTTTAAACTTTAATCAAAATCAAATCAAACTATAAGGATTCCTTATCAGGACTACGGACCCTCAAAAATTATATGTTCTATGATGATAATGACATTAAATTTTATTCTACACCGTCTAAAAAAATAAAACTAACAATGCTTCCGGTCTGCATGTGTGAATACTAAAATGCAGAATAAATGAGGAAATTAAGAAAATTAACAAGTTTTTTTTAACAAAGTCGATTTTGCTAAATTATGTAGAAAGTAACAATAATTAGACTAGGTACTTCTGTAAAAAAAACAATGAGACCGTAGTACTAACCGCTGTCACTACAAGTGTTTTTCTGGATCTATTCGTAATCAGTGGGCTTAGTGCGACTTTATATCGATGGTGACAATGACATGCATTAAATGTATGATGATTGTACAGCGTCCCTAGCAGATACTTTCAAGAACTAAAATCTTAAACTTTATATATCTTTTTGATGCACTCGTTAGCGACAACGGTAAATGCAGACTCGCACTAAGCACGTTCGTTCGTTCGTTGGTTTCAGCCGAAAGACGNCAAAATTAGTGAAATGCGTGTTTTTACTCTGTATTGAGTCTCTTTTGTCTCTACTCTGTAAAGTAGTTCGTGTGCGATCGTGTTAGTTCGTTGCGCCACCGCTATCTCGGCTAGCAAATCGTAATTTTTCGTCGGCGCTGCACCCCCTTAACTAATAACATTCGCAAGCTTGTTATTTTTTGCGATCGAACTGTGTGTGCAGTGTTGCCAACTTAGCTACTTTATAGCTAGATTTAGCAACTTTTTGATGTCAGGCAGCTACAATTTTTTTTTACTTGTAGCTAAATTTTTTAGCTACTTTTTCTAGCAATTACTATTGATTATGATAAATTTTTACAAAGTATTTGTAACTCGCTATAGTATGTCTTTCACTTCCGCATTCAAATGCTGAGGTAGAAAGATTGTTCTCCCAAATGAATTAATAAAAAATAAACAGAGGAATAGAATGAGTTTAATAACTCTGAATTCTATTTTATGCATAAAAGATTCGCTCAGGAAAAGCGGCCAGTGCTGTCACAATTACGTTTTTCCTAAAGCCGTACCTAGTTGACAAAATGGGATATTAGATAATTATAATATTCGGTAGATAATCAAAATATTGTCTTCTTTTATTTGTTAATTAAGTAGTCACAGTATTAAAGTTAAGTTGATTAAAGTTTATAGCTGATTTATTAACTGCAGTGTTTATTTCTTTAGTATTTTATTTACATACTTCTGAATTCAGCTACTTCTAGCTACTTTTTAGGGAGAAAAAAATACTCAATCTAGCTACTTTCTGTTAAATTCCTAGCTACGAGCCTTTGGTAGCTGTTGGCAACACTGTGTGTGTGGCCCAAGTATTTAGTACTTCGTGACCAATTTGAATAGAGCGGGCTAAGTAGGTCACCAGTTCGGTCGACACGCGAAACGTACGACTTAGAATTTACTAGCCATTCTGTTATAGATCGTTTCATCCACAAAGACGCGCCCCACCATTCTTCCGTTAATGTTTGAGTGTTATCGGTACACGCTAAATTATCCATGACTGCACACGCACACTACAATCATGACGCTCGGATTGCTCGGATCAAACTTTTCCCTCGACTAAAAATTAGTGAGGCGCGTCTTCGTGGATGAAACGCAAACGATCTGTAGCTGATTACTTGTGATCTGCACACGTATTAACTGTCGAATGTACGTCAAGTTATACACTGTGACATCGTATGTCGTGGTACCTATTAGACACCCCGCAATCTAGACTTTTAGAAGGCCGATAGTTGGATCGGGCTGTAATTAGTATGATGTTATGAAGATGTGTGGTAGTGCTCACATTACACAGATTTGCTATCGCGGTCAAATACCTGCTTTGTTCTGCATAAAAAACCACCATGTATTGCTTTTTTGTTTGGGACAACATGACGCTGTGTGAAAAATGGAAGGATATTATTTATAATTATGTAGACTATTCGATTCTTCATAGAAGTTGGGGTGACCGAATTATCAGCCGACTAAAAGACTGCAGGAAAGTTGTTGAAATAGACATGAATAGCCTGATGTGCTATCACCTCTACATCAGTTAATCTATTTTTTGTTACAAAATATGGTGACTCTAGTGTGAAAATTGGATTAATTGAAATAGGTACCAAAAGTGTTAAGTTAGGTACGCACAATTTCATTCATTAACAAATAGAATGGGATTGATGTGAGGGAATGAAACAGACAGGTCCATGAAGGTTGTGGCCAGCATTACCAAGTGTCCTGTGTAGGTTCTGTAAGGCCAGAGCCCCGATTACGGTAACTTTTAATAACGTCTACGATCCAGACGCGTTTCTGATTCTGCGATACGATTGGTCAAAACAGCTGACGTACGCTGTTGAACGACCAATCGTATCGCAGAATCGAGAAGCGTGTCTGGATTGTTGACGTTAAAAATTACCGTAATCGGGGCTCTGGTCTCCATTACAATTCCTGTCCAATCTGAAACCAACGTCCTGGTTCCCATGCAAGTTATAAGGGGTGTGATAACTTAAAACATTTTGTACCTGACACTAATGCCCATTAATCCCTAATTTTTAAGTGACCCCTATGGAAACAAAACTCCTCATAGGTGTTACCATTGCATTGGGATCACATAAAAATTAGCTATTGATGGTGAAAACAGATAAGTCTCTAAAATAGGCTGACTCAAGTCTATATTTTACATTATCATTATTTATAGCTCAAACAATCCCTGCTCAAGTTTTAGATAGTAGCTGTTATCACTTGTTGGAATAAAGAAATAAAACAATACATTGGTTTGTGTGTACACAGTGTACATACTAAAATAATTATTATATATTTAAATATTAACTTATAAAATGAGGTCTTTCAAGCGTCTAACTTATTTTGTCTCAGTTTCAAGATAAAAAAATCCTGCCCCTTTTTTGATGACAGACAATACATGCAGTATTCTAATACAATAATTAACTCTGGTAGTTTCAGGGTACACCTAAATTATAGACCGAAGATAGCAAAAGAATTTGTGAACAAACAAAGCAATGACACTAAACCATATTTAAACATAGTTTCTGTACCTTATCAGTGTGTTTATTTATTATTGTAGTACTTATTGATAAAAAAAACTAAGTGAATCACTGATTCACCAATGGCCAAGTTGTTGTAGTCCATTTGAAGACCCCCAGAGATCACAAACATTCAGATTCTTCAAAAATGTTTTTTAACTTATTATTTATGTTGAAAATCATTTGAAAATCTGACAAGCTACAATGATACAGGGTCATGATTGACACTTTCAGCTACAACCAAGTCATACACCTCAATCACAGAACAAACATAAGTCATCATCAAAGTTATCAACTCGCAGTTGCTATAGCTATTATTTGTTAATTCTCAAGATGTACTGGTCGCCAACTCATACGGAATCGTCCACAATAACAGATTTATGCTTAAAATACGCAAAAATGATGTCACAGTTGTCCTTTTAGCTCGCAGCCTACGCTTTTAAGTCATCGTGAAGATTAGATACAAATAATATGACTTCGACAGTCTGTCAGACTTCCAACATGACCTCAAGAACTGGGTTCAAACATTTCGTAATAGGTCACCAATTGCCACCAAAACAATAATACGAAGCATACTTTCCATTGTCGACAGGGAGTGACAACTTTACCAAACGTAACCTATCTCGCTCGCGCCTACAAAAAACATAAAAATCAAAAAAGGACAAAAAATTTGTCAAAACTACAAAGTTGGGATTATTTACACGCCAACAAGAAACTTGTAAAGTGCACGCAAATTACGAACAACAGTTACAGGACCATGTACTTACCGTGATCAAGTAAACATAAATCCAAAACAGATGACAGGGCGAAGTTATTAGTGAAAACAAGGCACAAAACACAAACACCTTTTTAGTTAGAACTATGATCACAGGGTCTGCACTTTATTCAACACAGCATGCACTAACACTGAGCACTACACAGAACGCGACGCGTGCACTAAAATGTTTATTTACAATGTCGGACACACAAAATTACTCTTAATCTCCGAGACGTCTGTCATACTCCCACGATTTTCGGCCATTTTGCCTGCTGACGAAAAGAAAGAGATGCCTTCAGAAATGTTGACCAATCACTGATGAACCAACCATAGACAACAAAACCAACTACACCATAGATAGGATTAAGGCCACCGCTAAAGTAATTTGAAATCAAAAAACCACTTGTTGCACTGCACCAAGTACCAATTTATTGAAACTTATTAAATAATATAATTGGCTACGATTTAAATACTAATTTAATATTAATAATGCTTGAGTGAATTGAATTTGATGTAATCTTTTTATAATGTAAATAGGTAGCTCATAATATGATGAGCTATGTCAATGTACATCACTACAGAAAAAAACGAAAATTGTTTATGGTACAAATGGCGCGATATTTTGAATGATTTTAGCATGATTTTAGTGTAAAAAATAACCTTTTATTTTATTTCACCCTATTGGACTCTGAGGCTTCTTCTGATTACTAAAAAATCTTGGACAAAATTTATTTAAGATGCGGACTATTACACTCTTGCATGCATTGTTACAATGCGTTATTATAATGGTAAAAAAAATTAGTTGTTTTTGTCATTGTTTTTACCAACAGATTTGTATGTTTATTTTAATATTATTTAATTGGTTTCAGTGTGTCTTCACAGTAAGTGAGAGCAGAAATTCAAGCAGAACAAGTATATCACATTCGAATTCTGTGAGTTTGTTTGTTTATTTAATATTTGCAAAAAATATTAATATGAAACTCATTTTACCAGATACAATTTCGGAATTCCCATTGGACCTCGGACAAGTGTTTACTGATGCCAGTGAAGTGTTTAGGAAAGTTTTAGGTAAAATGATAGCAAACAAAAAGTTCCTTGGTGTTAATTCTGAGTGGTATTGGTAAATCTGGCTCAAAATTAAAAAATACTATAAGACTAAACTCATCACTGTGTTTTATTTACATTTACAATAACTTAGTAAATTACTTTTACAGGATGTAATTTTTACACTATTAAAATATTAAGCATATCTATTTGCATGCATAATGTTGGCATAAATCATGAATGACATAATAATATGGAGTAATTACAAATCTTCATTTTGAGTAACTCGAGTATAATGCAATCTACTTGTAGGATCATAATGGCGTTTCTTATGGCGCATCAGACAGGATCGCGTCTTAAATTTGTGGCGGCATATGTCGCACTCCAGCCGTGGTTCTGTGTGATGACGCCGAATGTGCTCGGCTCGACGAGAAGACGATAAAAACCGTTGATCACAATGATCGCACTGAAATGGCTTATCTCCAGTATGTATACGAGTGTGATACAATAATGACTCCTTACTAACAAATTTCCCACCACAAATATCACAGCTGAAATTCTTTTCTTGAGTATGAGTCAAACAATGAGCCTTCAGTTTGCTCAATGCGCTGAACTTCTTTGAACACCAAGTACAGATGTGCTGCTGCCCACCACAATGCTCAAATTGAATATGAACACGTAATGTAGGTTTACAGGCATATGTTTTGCTGCAGTAGTCACAAATGTACATATTTTTTGTTTTGTTTCTCTGTTTCTGTCCACATGTCTTGGATAAAATGTGCATTCGATAGTTCTTTTTTCGGCAAAATACTTTGTTACAGGTTGTACAAGCTATTCTCAGCTTGTGGCTCAACTCATGGAGTGCCAATGTTTTCCGGTTTGTGTATGTTTTTCCACATTCTGTGCACATTACACAAGCGTGGCTTTCATACTTATGTTCATTTAAAATGGCTTGTGATCCAAAAGTTCGCTTACATTCATTGCATTTCATGGTTTTAGGAGCATGCATTCTAACATAATGTCGTTTTAGATTGTACATTGTAGGATACTCTTTATGGCACTCTTTACACTTGAACAATGCACTGTGTTCTCCACCATCTAGCATTTGGCTAATTGGAATTTTGCTTCTAATTATAAGTTTTTTTCGTTTCTTTATATTGGCTTTAGTTTCAAACCCAGGATCATCAAAAATGAAATTATCAAGTAATTCTTCTTTAGACTTCTCACTTCTCTGATCGAGAGGCTCCTGCAGTCTCTTTAATGCTTCCACTTTGTTATCCGATACAAATTTTTCGTCAAAATAGAAACTACGAACACAAAGTTTGTTATCTACAGTCACAAAAACACTTTTATGATTGTCTAGTGTATCCATGGCACTATCTAACCAGCTATTCACACTTCCTATCAGCTGGCAAAAATGTTTGGTATTTTCTTTACATTTAATTATGAAACTAAAACATTTGAGACTCGATTCCAAGCAACCACCGCACACAATCTTCGTTGGGATGTCTTGTAGATACTGTGAACAAAAATAGAATAGAATAGAATAGAATAATTTTTATTTGATAGAAAGACACAAGCAGGAAAAACATAGGTACACAATGAAGGAGATACACAAATTAATGTACAGATAGCTGCTTGTGCCCCTCTGACAAAAAGGCACCCGCTCAGCATACATCAAGACCGCGCCAGGGCTTGTCTCGAAACTGATTTTCAGCGGGGGCCCTCTGTTGTCAGCAGGGGGGCGCAAAAACATACAACTATAAAAACAAATTCTGTTAAATTGGATCATTTCAGTTATAGATGTAATAAGAATCGCTAACATACATCAAAACCCAAAACGAATGCCATTAAATCAGTTATTTTGTAAATATTAGCATTATTTATTGCTACTTCGTCTTCCATTGAAAAAAAGCTATTTCCTTCGGCAATATTGTTTAGGCATAAACAACAATACACTGATGTTCCTGAAATGATCTGAAAAATATGTCTTTTATCAGAAAACATCCCGTATTTTCTATTTTTCTGCTTTCAGAAAATCTGTTGCAGATTGTTGATATTTTTGTGTCAATTTGTGTGTCTGTCATCTGTCACTGACACTTTTTTTTAAATAATTTTACTGCTTTGGATATAGATTCATACGTTGTGGCAGCCACAGATTCACAATGACCAAAACTGAGTTTTTGATTTTTGCCGATTTTGCCACTTGGAATATTCATAAAATAGGTACTGGAAAAATATTGGTAAAAATATGACAAAAAAGTTGTAAAGCGTCTCTAGTGGATACTTTCAAGAACCTGACCCAATCCAACTGACCTCTTGAGGTGTCTTGAGGTCGAAAACTTCACTGCTACCTTCATGGAAAACTTAAATTTTCATTACCAACCTATACTTAATCAATACAAATTAAAACATTTTACCATGTAAGGCAAAAAATTATGACTGAACTATTATGTAAATAATCATGGGTGCATGCATGGTGCATGCGTCATGATTGTGAGGAAAGAAAATACAAAAAATATAGTTTCAAAATAGATTATTTTATTCCATTTGATTAAAAAATTTGAGAAGCAATACTATGTCATTGAAGCAATAGCACTTCTATTCATTGAGATATATTTGTACTACATTTATTAATATTATTTCAATGCTTCTATTGTAGGTTGACAATAGTGTATTGTGGAATGAATGTTTCCACAGTGATGGGCTGCAAATCTGCTCCTGAATATAACTTGCTATGGGGGTTGCTATGCCTATTCATATGTATTCTCAATTGACTACTTGTCACGAATTTCATAGGACATATTGAACACTGCTTGGTTGGTCCAAAATGTTTTCTGTGCTTATGGTCCATCCTACGAGAGGCAGAAAGAAAACTTTCATTGCACAATTCACAGGGAAATGGTTTTTCACCTGTATGAAGTCTTACATGGTAAACTAAGGCAGCTTGTGTCACAAACCTATTACCACACTGGTCACAATGGAAGTTCCTTTCCTTTGTATGCTTTACCATATGATTCTTTAGCTTACTGACAGCATCAAACTTCTTTTCACAAACTTTGCATTTCAGTACTTCACCAAATCCATGATCAGTCTTGATATGTGAGCGTATACTATTTTTTGATACATATCCTTTATTACAAATATCACAAAAGAAGTTTGGTGTATTCCCCTCCTTTCCACAAACCTTTGCATGAGCCCTGTATGTGTAAATATTGGCAAAGTTTTTTCCACACCTTGGACATTTATTAGCTTTATGTTTCTCTAAATGAGCTTGTAATTTTTGTTTACATGGGACCTGCACACCACAAAGTTTACATATAACAGCCACATGTTTTGCCCGGTCATGGTATTTCAACATTCTGTGTGTGCTAAACATTTTCTTGCACTTTGGACATTTAATTTTTTTTGGATAGTGAACCCTTTCTGCATGGTATTCCAACTGACCAGGTGTAGCAAATATTTTGAAGCAATGTGGACAAGTATTTTTAGTTTTATTGTGAACTTTAACATTGTGCTTTGAAAGTTGGCTGTAGGATTTGAATTTTTTATCACATTCTGTACACTTCACACTCGTGGAATATTTTTTTTTGGCTTTTGAATAGCTTTTTCGAATCTGAATCAGCACATCCTTTTTGACTATTGGGCTATTGCGACTGGTGAACATGTCATTACCACATTCATTTATGATAAGATAAACAGATTTCCCATTTGGCCTGGCTGATTCAGCCAAGTTAAGACTAGAGCTTAGCCTGCTCATGACTTCAGCCCACTTGCTGGAAGAGTAGTTAAGGAGTCGCTTGAACAGATATGCGTTGGCAACTGTATCAGCGCAGACATTACAGAAGTTCCCTGGGAGCGCCTCATCAGCTCCTACCTGAAACATTAGTATTGATTAGTGTTGTACTTGTATCTACTCAGGCAAGGGCATCGCCAAATTGACTACTCCAGCTAGTTAAAATATTAAATTTATATCACTTACACCCAGTTCGTGGAGCATTTCAACGAAAGTAACTGAGCCCTCATAGTACGGCCTCTGGAGCACAAAACTATCTCCAATATTAGCCACGGTTTGCCCAGCAGTGGATGCCAAACATAATCTGCAAATTTCTTCACTTTGCCCAGATAAGAACTTTAGGGCAGTTGACATATGATGGCAGTCGTAAGCCATTTTATGAATGTTGATGAAAAAGTGTGTTTATTAACATTGAGTTTATCCAAATATCCAAAATAGCTACAAAACAAAATAGCCGTTTTCAACAACACAGTAAGTTTTTTTTTTTCAAATGACAGTCACAGCATGGCAGATGGATGACAGCAAAGAGCATAAAAGAGTAAGAGACGGCACTCCATAGATATTTTTTGAGCTCACGCACACATATGCATTTTAGAGAACGACCCGCAAATCTTTACCAACCGCACAAACTACAGGCGGAGCTACCAACATAATTTAACATAATGCCTTATTTTCTGACAGTATTAGTGGGGTATTTCGCCGAAACAGTAATTTTTCTGTGTCCAGGCAGGCGAACATNCCCACTGGATGACAGCTTCACAGCTTGACACTGACAGTGATAGATGACAGCTGAAGATAGTGGCTGCCACACAGATAATAAATCTATAAAAACCATGAAGCTATAGATAAAAATGGAGGCCACACTCCGAATACCTACTTGAAGCACAAACTATGTATCACTATCTCGCTCTCTGTGGGCAGACTTTCTCTTTCTGAATAAACAAAAAATATAAATTTGTCAAATTCAATGAAACTCAATGTAAAATCTTTATTTCTTGACATAAGTATCATTAAATGATAAGTGTAAAAAATGTGAAAAATGTTTACAATGATCCAATGTCGGAAATCACGAAATAAACACTTACGCGTGGAATCTTATGTCACTTCCAGGCACCATTTCTTGTGATAAAACAATGATTATTTCCTGTAAACAATCTCAAACGAAATTAACTGCATAATAAACAAAATAGTAAACAACCGCCATGATGGGCCGGATTGGGCCGATGTTCCCACATGGTACCGATTCCCCAGGAATTGGGATTGTAATTCCCTGATTCGCCAACACATTAAACCTAAACGGCCGACAATTTTGTGATTTTTAATTCAACTAGGTAATCGTAGTTCAAATATTTAATTATTTATTTGTTTAACTTCTGATTTGGTTAGTGATTTGGCTATTTCGAAGAATTTACTAGGAGATTTAAATCAGGAGATAGCAATACTACAGTCCACACTAAAAAGAGAGGTCGGCCCACAGAGAGCGAGATAGAGATAAGTAGGTATTTGACTCAAGTTTTTGTTCCAAGTCTGGCCTCCATTTTTATCTTTAGCTTCATGCTCAAAACCAAGGCCCGCAGACGTCGTCAGCTGTTTTGACCAATCGTATCGCAGGACATGTCGCAGAATCGAAGAAGCGCGTCTGTATTGGAGACGTTTAAAATTTGCGTATAGATGACCCACGCTGAACTGTCCCACCAAACTCAATGACAGGGGGGCGCTACCATCGTTCAACTATATGGTTTCCATGGGTTTCCAACATGGCAAAAATCGCAACCAGCGATCCGGTATGGACGGTGGCGCCCCACTGTCAATGTCATGGATGGATAGGACAGTTCAGTATTTTGGAACTATAATCGGGGCCTTGCACACTGGACCACAGATTTAGACAGATTAGAGATGTGGATTAGAGAGTATGCACTGGACACCATTTTACTCAGCACACTGAGCTGTGGGCTTAGATTAATAAAGCTTAGGTTTTATTAATCTAAGGCTGTGGGTACCTACTTTCCCTCGGTGGCTTTACAAAGTTCCACCCTGTATATTTATGCTGTATACTACATAGACCATCCGTTCGCTTTAAGTTTGCCGCGATATGACGTCACTCGAAGGGAATCGTTTATAACTTTATCAAACTATATTTAAAATATTTTTTAATTATTATAATATATTACACTATTTTTTAATTGATAAAAATTGAGTTTTAGCGTAAAATAAGAGACATTAATTGCCTTTAATTACTAACTTTTACATAATTGCGTTTAATCGCGGTTTGGGGAGGGGACGCGCATTCCTCCCTCGTTATTCCTCGGACCGGCAAACTTAGCGCGAACGGGTAGTACAAAAATATTTAATTTTACTTGCAGAAAATAGAAATAAAACAGTATTTTTATTGGAGACATTTCGTCTTGACTTGAATTTAAGTGGTTTAAATAAATATAATTTCTCATTGTTAGTTCCAGTCCAGGCGCAGGTTCCAGGTTTGAAAAAAAAAATGCAAACATTCATGATTCCTTTATCAGAGCATTCATGACATCTATATTTAAAATGTTTGTGTGTCCGTCTGATCATTGAACATGAACAATCTATCTAGTCATTTGGTAGTATGCCCAGCCACATTAAAATAAGGAACTGGTATTTTAACAGCCATGTGTAACATTAAAGAAATCATTTCGAGGTATTGTTGGCCCCCTCACAACTCGATAGCTACTTGTACACTCATGAAATTAAGCACATTCATTTGAGAAGCAAATAGCACTTCTATAGCTTGCATGTTTCCACAAAGACGGGCTGAATATCTGCTCCTGAATATAGCTTACTATGTGGGTTGCTATGCCTATACATATGTGTTTTCAACTGACTACTTTTCACAAATTTCTTGGGACATATTGAACACTGCTTGGTTGGTCCAAAATGTTTTCTGTGTTTATGTTCCATCAGACGAGAAGCAGAAACAAACCTTTCATCGCACAATTCACAGACAAATGGCCTTTCACCTGTATGTAGTCTGACGTGGTAAACTAAGCCAGCTTGTGTCACAAACTTACTACCACATTGGTCGCAACAGAAGTTCTTTTCTTTCGTATGCTTTACCATATGATTCTTTAGTTTACTGGCCCTTATAAACTTCTTTTTACAAACTTTGCATTTCAGTACTTTGCCAAATCCATGATCGATCTTTAAATGTGAGCGTAAACCATCTTTTTTTACATATCCCTTCTCACAAATATCACAAAAGAATTTTGGTGTTTTCCCTTCCTTTCCACAAGCCTTTACATGAGCCTTGTATGTGTAACTAGTAGCAAAGTTTTTTCCACACCTTGGACATTTATTAGCTTTATGTTTCTCTAAATGAGCTTGTAATTTTTGTTTACATGGGACCTGCACACCACACAGTTTACATACAACTGCCACATGTTTTGCCCGGTCATGGTATTTCAACATTCTGGGTGTGCTTAACATTTCATTGCACTTCGGACATTGAATTTTTTTTGGACAGTGAACCTTTTCTGTGTGGTATTCCAACCGACTAGGTGTAGCAAACATTTTGAAACAATAAGGACATGAAATTTCAGTTTTATTGTGAACTTTTACATTGTGTTTTGAAAGTAGGCTGTTGGATTTGAATTTTTTATCACATTCTGTACACTTCACACTCGTGGATTTTTTTTCTTTGGCTTTTGCATAACTTTTTCGAATCTGAATCAGCACATCCTTTTTGACTTTTGGGGTATTGCGACTGGCGAACATATCATTACCATATTCATTTATGATAAGATAAACAGATTTCCCATTTGGCCTGGCTGATTCAGCCAAGTTAAGACTAGAGCTTAGCCTGCTCATGACTTCAGCCCACTTGCTGGAAGAGTAGTTAAGGAGTCGCTTGAACAGATATGCGTTGGCAACTGTATCAGCGCAGACATTACAGAAGTTCCCTGGGAGCGCCTCATCAGCTCCTACCTGAAACATTAGTATTGATTAGTGTTGTACTTGTATCTACTCAGGCAAGGGCATCGCCAAATTGACTACTCCAGCTAGTTTAAATATTACTTACACCCAGTTCGTGGAGCATTTCAACGAAATTAACTGAGCCCTCATAGTACGGCCTCTGGAGTAAAAAACTATCGCCAATATTAGTCACGGTTTGCCCAGCAGTGGATGCCAAACATAACCTGCAAATGTCTCCACTTTGCCCAGCTAAGAACTTTAGGGCAGTTGACATAAGATAGCAGTCATTAGCCATTTTATGAATGTTGATAAAAATGTGTGTTCACTGTTCAATAAACTTCAATAGCATTGGGTTTATCCAAAGTAGTGATGGTCAACTCGAGTAAGTAACTCGAGTTAACTCGAGTTGGGCGTAACTCGAACCCACTCGAGTTGAATTCTCTCTGACTCGAGTTCGTATCGTAAACCGAATGGATCCGACATGGACCGAAGATTGCCGATCATTTGAGTGTTGAGACTATGTTCATTTGAAGTTAACTTTAAACTGCCGGTTATTGTTGTAGATTTTCGTGTTTTATGTTCTGTTTTTGAAAAATACCAAGTGATAATAAATATAAATATTTTTTTAAATTAAAATTCAAGCCAAAAATCCATGAATATTATACNTTTTTATCTTTAGCTTCATGATTGCGGCCATGTTGTTTTCTTAAATCGTGTATTTATATTGTGTGTAAGTGTGTGCGTAATGTTATGTGTTAGCGGCAATTTGTATTATTTAGGGATTCTATACAATCCAAAGGGGGTGCAGGACTTAGCCAAATAACCGAATTTTCGAACGTAATTTTGTATGGAGCTGACACTTAGAAAAAAATTACGGATTTAGTATAGAGTTTGGACTTTCATGGAGTAGTAATTAGTAGTAAAGGGGGTAGGGGTCATTTTAAAAAACTAACTGAATTACAGAATACTAGGTTAGGATTTATTTTTCCAAGGTAATCCTGAAGTAGCCTAAATAGCCCGATCTTATTTTCTAGGTAGCCTAAATGGCTACCGGTAGCCGTTTGCATTTTTTGGTCGCCATTTGACCCCCAGAGGTAGCCTAAATGGCGATAATTCGCCTAATCTGGCACCACTGTTCTGGATTAGGGTGCGGTGCAGTAAGAAGTTTCATACAAATAATACTGAATGGATCTAGTCTAGACCGCCTCTCTAGTCTACTTGATACGGTGACGACCCCTTTTCAAGTTAATAGGTGTGCTATGACCTTTACGGCAATCAAACCTCGGTCCAAAGTAGTAAAACTAATAAAAAAAAATTAAGTAAAAAAAAAACAACAAATGTCATCAATTGTCAATGTCATTATTGTCATTTGTCAAAAATTTCGAAAAAAATTGTGTTGAGCGAGCGAGACGAACTATAAAATTTAATTTAATACTCATCAAATTATTCATAAAATATAACGCTTTGTTTTTATACATTAACGTAATTCCAAATATAAGCAACATATGTGTACATTTATGAGATAAGGTTAGATCTTAGGTGTTAGGAAGCTGGAGCCATGTCTCGTAAGGAGTTTGCTTGTTTTGTACAAATATTTTTACTGCTCATGGCATGTATAGATGCTTCTGATGAAGCAAAGAGTGATAAAATCGAGGCTGTGGACTGCAGCACATTGCGATTAGGACAGTACATTTGTCCAGATCCGAGTATAAACCCTATAGATCCTGACACGCAGCAGTACCGTGGGTGTACAAAGGGTGAAAAGATACCGTCTGAAGGAGAAGCTGAGGGTATATACTTGATTTCTTTCTTAAAACGTGTTATTAGTAGATGAAAAAATGAAACACAAATTCTAATGGATGATTCCCTTGCAGTACAATGTATAGCAGCAGACCTAATCATTTGTAAGGAGACAAATAGTTCAACATTCAAAAAGAAACTCCCATGCAAATGGACGTAAGTTTGTTTTTCACTTATTTATCTCTTACAATTTCATCTGATACATAGTGAAGTAGTGTATTCTGCCTATGAGAATCCAATTAGATGTTAAGGTTGAAGTTCTTTGAAAAGTTGTTTTTTTTTTACAGAAATGGATACTCTTTGGAGATAGCACTGTTGCTGTCAGTGTTTTTGGGCATGTTTGGCCTGGATCGGTTCTACCTCGGCTATCCAGGAGTTGGGCTGGCCAAGCTCTGCACATTGGGATTTATGTTTATTGGCCAACTTCTTGACATTATTCTTATAGCTGCTCAGGTTAGTTATTTTGCATTTATTGTATCAAACATTCCAACTTACTTTTACACTTTCTGGTCTGTTATGTAATTGGAAAAAAACAGTAACTCTCATAAATAAATATGAATTCTGTTAGCATAGATATTTAGCTAGGACCTGCTTTATTCTTAATAGTTCAATATAAATATAAGAGGAAATCAATCACAAAATTTCTGTTGCAGGTTGTAGGACCATCTGATGGTTCAGCCTATGTCATACCGTACTTTGGAGCAGGAGTGTCCGTTGTCCGCAGCGACAATGAGTCGTACCTGCTCCCCCAAGCCGACTGGCACAACATCACCTGACAGTGGGGCACCATATCCTTCGACGTTGACGAGGATTATGAATGGACATAATTCTAGAGTTTACCACCAGATTTATGAACTGTGTTCAGTGTTCTCTAGTTGTGTATTATAGAACTGTTACTATTTGTATAAATAGGCATGTAAATATAGTCTAATAAGTGAATTTGTATATAAAGTAGTATAATTATTATAACAGTTATCTAAGCAGTTCAATTATGCTTTCTAGGAAAGTAAATAAAAATATGTAATTAACTATAACATTTATTTACATTTCACAATAAAATACACATTGCACTAGCAGTTAACTAACATTACTTTCATCTTTTTGAGGCTGAGTTTCTTGTATTGATATATCCGAAGGAGGTGCAGTTAGTGTGAATATTACAGGTATTCTAGATAAAACTGGGTTTCCATTTTTTTCCAGTAATCTAATCCATGATAATAGAGAATCCCTTGATGAAGTACCTGGAATAAAAGTGCCCATTAACCATTGGTTTACACTATTAGTATTGGTGACTCTCAATGGATTTTTAAAGAATATCTTGTGAGATATAGCCTCCTTTTTTGCCTCTTCCTACTAAATTGTTTTTTTTGCTACCTCAAAGTGTAAACTAAGATTAGATCTTTGTCTAATTTTACTGATACAAGGCAGGTAGAGCCAAAAAGCCTTATATCAGTAATATGTAATAACAAAAATGACATACCAGTAGCACAAATTGCAACAACGGTACCATCATCTTGCTCATGAACAGTGCACTTGACAGATGGTAACTTTGTACTTCCTATGCCAGGTATACCTGGAGGCTTTTCAATGTTGGAAACATCTGGAATAAAATATACATGAATTAATTACAGTGTAAGAAGGCAATACAGCATTGTAGACAGGTAACCAAATGAGCACCAAAGTCTCCGATTTGCTTGTGCTGGGATAAAATATTTCAATAAAACATTTTATAACAGGGTTCGAAAATATCCGATATTTATTATAAATATCAAAATATCGGATATTTATGATATATATCCGATATATATCAACTTTGATATATATCAATTTTGTATGAAAGCCATAGTATTATTTTATTGTATTATTCATGAATACTATTGCATATGTGTTACATAAACATGTTTTTAATGTTTTTAAAACTTAAAATCAGACAAATAAAGCAAAAACATAAAATATCTTTGAAATACGGCAAAATCAACTGAAAAAATAAAAATCTTTTGTCAAAAAGTACAAATACAGTATCAAATTTTAAAAGTTGATATATATCATCAAAACCGGCTTGATATATATCGGATATATATCCGATATATATCTTGATATATATCCCTTGATATATATCCTCGAACCCTGTTTTATAATTACTTCTAAGCTGTTAGCACTTACCATCAGGGTCAGTATCATCTTTTATTTCCTCTCTAATTTTTCCTAGAAGAGTGAAGTAGGTGACTGCTTGATCCCTTAAATAGACTTGATAAGGACCCTTTATGACTAGAGCTTCATCTGGTGGCTGTTCCTCTAGCAAAACCTTTTGGCTGTCACTCTGACCAGACACTATCCATGTCTTGTCTAGCGATGCTTCTATTTCTTCTGTCTAACATTAATGAAAAATATTATTTTATTATTTAAAAAAAAATGTTAATATTGTATTATAATAAGTAATATGTCACCTGCCAGACATCTACAGCTGTGCCAGGGTCGACAGAAGTGATTCTTTGTATTGCCAACCTTGCCAATTCCAGAGTATCATTTGGCAATTCTGGTGGAAGATACCATGGGGTAAGATTCCTGAATTTAGGCATCCAATATAACATTCTCCAGAATTTTCTTAATGGAATACCTCGCCTACCAAATATATTTAGAAGCATTTGTTCTACCTCACTGTCTGGCATTACTCCTGAAAATTTTCATAAAAACTAGATAACAATTATGAAATATTTAGTAAAAGCAATGGTGTGTTATACCATACCATTGTCCTCCATTTGCTCTAACAAATCGACAGCACACTGTTGCTGTTTTGGATAATGCATGAACTCAGCCTGGAAAATGTTTGTAGGAATAAATTTTCCTTTGGGTAACACGTCTATTAAAGCCTTATAAACTTCTAGGTCTTTTTGTACACCAAACTCCTTCATTCTAGCCATAGCGGCGTAAATAAATTCGACATGACCTCTTCGTCTTGTGTCTCGTTCCTCGAACATTTTTATAACCTGTAAATACGTTGTTTTGTCTTTCGATGGCTTATTTCCAAAAGGGTCATACACTGTCACTGTTTTTTCAGTATTTTCGAATCTCTTTATCATAACCGATGATGGTTTTGTACGCAAAAGAGCCCTCAGTATCTTTGTAGCCATTTTAGGTTATGTTATTATTAGCAGCCTTGGATAATGGATCGAACACTTGCTAGGTTTTAACCAGTCACTTATTATAACATTTTTTTCACAAAATAAGTCAACAACTTATGTTACAAATTAAATTTTAACATGTTTTTGATTTTGGGCTTTTTTTTAGTCTGACAGTAGTGACAGTTCACCATGCACCCGGGTTGTGACACTTGACTGACAAGTTGACAATCAGCTGTTTCGATCAAAGATCTTAGATTTTTTATTGTTACATGTACAATTAAAAATATTTAAAAAGATATTTGAAATAGTTTTTCAAAACTTAATATAGGAACTAATTCGTATTTTGAATCATGCAAAAGTATCATCCATCGTCATCGACGTCATCGTCTTTACTCCGCAGCTTCGGGTCCGGGACTCAATTCGCAGTAAATAAAATATTATAATCTCTTTGACTTGTCGTCAGTTATTAACGACTCACTCATTTACTACTCACTCGTTCGTTTTCCCTTTTCCCTCCAATTTCTCGAACACCACACCACGTTGAAAGGTGCTGTTCGTTCGTTCATTTTCAAAACTAGTTGATTCGAACGTGTAGAGAGGAGTAGACGTCTCCTTGCAAGAACTTTGTGTACGTGTTCGAACACGAAATTAAAAAGTTTTTGCTTTAATGCAAAGTGTAAGACACTAGTTTGTAGTGATGTAATTAACTAAAAAACTAACTTAGATTATATCTTGTGTAAAAGTAATAGATTTTTAAGAATTTTTAGCCGAAGAAAGTGTTAAGTGTTGCGAAGATGTGTAAATTCCTGGTTTCTGGTTTTGTTGTAATATTTTTCGTGAATCTATGTGGTAAGTAAAAAATTATTCACTTTTCTTAAGAGGTGTACTATTTTATTTATGAAAAACTTTATTAAATAATAATGTATATTTAAAATAACTTTAATAAAACTTTAACGAATACCTTCAGCGTAGGTAAAAAAGTATAAAGATAAATGTAAAATTAAAACTTGCATAATTTACCTATATAAAAACTTGTACCTATACAAACTTTATTTTTTTGCACTGTTTGTACAATTTTTCCGTTCAAATATTAGCATGAATATACTCTAATGAAAACCAAGGTTAACGCAGAATTCAAGCTCGCGGTCGGTAGTAAGTAAGCCCAAGACGTTGCACGTGGAAGTAAGTGAGTGCACCTACAAGTTTATAAAGATAAAACTATATGCACTGTCGGCCAAGGTGGTCGCGTTTACGAGAATTACGAGGAATAAATTCATGATACGTTATTGGCTATAAAACACAGTCGACGGTTGTTGTTGGATGAAAGTTTAACATTATTGTAACTATGCGCGGGCGTTTATTGGTGTTTCATTCATTCTAAATGAATTATTTTTCGTTAAAATACCTACCTACCTACTGTTTCTTAACCCCCGAATAAGTTTTACATTTTGTTTACATACGCACGTGCAAAAATAATACAATATCAATTCTCTAGGTTCACCAGCGCCGGAAAATTTCCAGGTGTGTCCTTTAAATACATCGGCTTTTTTTTTTAAAACTGGCTTCAACCTGTGCGTACTATAATAAATCATTGGCTCTTGATGTCATCACGTCACATGTGGTATAATACATTAATGTTTACAAAGTCTCAATAACTTTACATTATGTTATCAGGGTACTGCCAGACACGAATGCTGACTACATTTTAGGACAAAGTAGATAAGATTTAAATAACAATACCTTACCAAAATAACAAAACAATTAGTTGAAAATAAACAATCCAAATAAGTTTATAAAGAATAGTTAGTTTAGTAAATAACTGGCCACAAATCTTTTTATTCAATATACTAGCTTAAAAATGTGCCCGACCCACAAATATTAACAAAAGACTACTTGGAGTCGGGCTCCAAACTAGAAAATGTGAATTAGGCACCCTTCCAAGTATCCAAACTTTGCAGCCCAACGTGGTGTTATCTACATTTTGCTATAAGAGGTCGATTACCGATAGGTATCAATTACCGTATTCTAGAATGAAATTCGCTCTTGACCGTTTTATTTACGTGTTGTTTATAGCTCGAGGCGTGGCATCCGGGCGTCGGGCCAAGCGCCCACGGCTGACGTTGCTCCTCATTGATGTTATATTCGGAAAAACGCACGGTGTATCGTAAACACGAGCATGCGACAATAACAACTTTTTCAAAGGTTAGACTGAGAATAGACCGAGAAACCGCATTTTACCACTGTGATTACATAAGAACGATACTGTACAACACTGAAAGTATATGAACCGTAACTGTAACCGGTGATATAAGAGATTTATCTCTTAACTGTGTTGTATGTAATTATACTCTTTAAATTAATGAGCAGGTATACTTAGCTTTATGATTAGACTTGGTAGTTTACTTACAACATGGATCTCTCAGCATTATATTTTAACTACCTAGGTACCAACTTGACTTCTGACGCTCACGAGATTGAAATCTGTCACAGGGACAGGTAAATGATGAAGTTCATAGGAGTTATCAAGGAAAATTTCATCTTTTAAGTTTTTTGTAAACTCTTTTTTCTAGATCCAATTTCTCTCTACGTGTTCATACCTATCAAAACTGCGGTTTAACGCGCAGACAAAAATTATAATTTAAAAAAATGGAGCAAAGATTTATGATATTAGAATATAAATTTGGTTAGCGCTGCACTTCAAATACCAGCCATAACTTGATATTAGCATATAAAATTCTTATTACTCCTAAAACTTTGATTATGCATTTTACACGCAGCTGTCTATGTGAACATACGAGTATAACTATTCGCCATTTACCGCGTCAGAATGAAAATTTATTACGTGCGAAAAATAATTTTGTCGCATTAAAAATGTATCGCGTCCGTTATTCATCACTTTAAAACGCCCAGAGTTTTTCCGCGGTCGCCCAGCGCCGAGCCACCACGGCGTGTTCAATTATGGCCCTATTTGATTCAATAGCTCTGTGATGAATATCGATGATGACCCATTTGAAATGCACTGGAGTACTCATTCAACCACAGCATTAAATTTAATATCTGTTCGATTCATTCCCGCGAAAGTAACGGGAAATGTTTTAATTTCCTATCGTAAATTTGGTTGGTAAAAACCACTATGTAATATGTATTATAATATTTACTTTGAACCATAATAAAGGACAATATAATTGACAAAATGCATTTAGTGTTTGTTTATATTAAAAAGGTTATTATCGCGTAGATAAGTGATTTTCAAATCTGTTTGCCAAACTACATGCACAGATAGTATCGTAAATAATAATATCAAGTTTGCACCAAAATTGAAGTGGCTCTTGAATAAAATACTTATGGTGGGTTAATAAGCCGGAAGACACATCAGTCAGTAACCATTATTATGAGGTGTTCTTCTTATCAAAGTTCATAACATTTTTTCATAATACCTACACATATTTTATGTTGCATTTAACATCGCACCTTTTTGCATACATTTGCGAATGACATTGTAACTGAGTTATTGGAACTTTTGTTATGAAAGAGTCCCACAATTTCGAGCACATAAATATGGAAAACATAAATATTCAGGCATCGGGAATTCCACGGTCATAACGTAAAGCAGTTATGTTTTAATATTGTTTCCCTCTTTAACAAACTCTTTAGCGAGTTGCCGTAAAAGAATAAATAAGTACTTTTAGTTTTTTTAGGGCCGATTTTTCAATCGTCAGTTAACTTTTATTTGAAGAATAAACTTGTCATTTTGACATATTTCCCATACTGAAACTGTCAATGTGCCCAACTTATTCCTCAGTTAAAAGTTATCCAACGATTGAAAAATCAGACCTCAGTAATGTTAAGAAAAGAGCAATATTAAACTTTCCTTTTAATTCTCATTAGCATAGAAATTGAATAATAGCAATATCAAAGCTTAACCATTGCGGCGAACATATAACTGAGTTAATGCACACGAAGTCTGTGACAGTATTAACGTTGCATGTGAACCGTAAAATTATAATGGTCACGTAAGTAGCACTTAAGAGCAATAAATAGCTACCATAATTGACTATTATGGGTTTCATTAACTTAATGAATTGAATAACAACATTCTTGCCCAAATCTGGGCCATATTATCTGAAATGAAAAATTAGAAACTTACTCAGTCTTTCTGATTTCACATTCAGAAATCGAATTGCTCAAATCTTGATTGATTGATTTGTTTTTGGTAAATATTTTGTTGTCATCTTGTACTTTGATTTTTTCCTGGACGTATCATCAATCTTGAAAAAATGTAGCCTAAAACAAATTTCTAAATGTTTATCAGTAATTGTTTTTTCACTACTAAGCTCTTTTTAAAAAACTGTTTGTAACAGTGCACTAACTGAAAAATCTTGGAGCTCTTTGAGGAAAATATGTCAATATCAGCAATAACAAACTTGTCCGTTTTACTAGAAAAATCGAGTATTTGTACTAAATTCGTATCAGACCTCCGTTTTTAGAAAACCACACAGAAAAGAAGTAGAAATAGAAAACTGTCCAGTGTATTTATTATATCTAATTTGCGCATCTTTGCAAATTGTATCCTTCCTTCACATTCCTTGTAGGCCGAACCTTCCTGAAAGAGCGCAATCTCCAATTACAAAAGGCCTATTTCCTTCAGAGAATATGCCCGTAGATATTTGTTCAATAAACATTATTGGCGATAATCTATTGATTCATTCTTTCAGCCGAGGGGTAATCAGGATTTATGAGGTAAGCCGCATAGTTTGGGGTGCGATTCCAGTCGGATGAAATTGTTTTATCCAAATTTATTGGCCGCAGGAGGCGGCTTAAATATTCCCGAACAAAATCTGCAATATATAAATATAATATGGACGCATATGTGCGCTGTGGTTATTTTTACATTCATCATTATGTCGCTAATAGGCTAACATGCAATTCATGTTTTAATCGGATTGTATTTTCAACCGATTACCTACAAAGAGCAGGAGAATATTTACTCTTGTTGAGTGTTTTACAATAAATTACGTAGTGTAATAAACTTATTACATCTAGATAAAAAATAGCAATCTCTAATATCAATCTTCTAGTTGATAAAGAGATAAAATATTTTTTGATGGCTGGCGCCGTTGTGGTTCGTATAGATTGAATCTAGATTATCAGCAATAAAATTGCGTCTTTGAAAGTTCGCTAAAGTCAATTCGGTCAAGTGTTTTATCTTTTGAATACTTATGATTTTTGTGACCTTAATTTTTTTTGGAGCATGAACAGACAAATCAGCGACAAACTATGTTTTTAATCGAAATTTAAGATCACCTGTGATGTGAACGTCTATAGACTATAATTAATTTTAATGTATGTAACAACTGTTATTATGAATAAAAATATGCGCGTGTTTCTTAATAAGTTAATATTTAAACATTTTTTAAATCTACATTTTAGATTTATTATTATGTGACACGTGATGTGATTCTGAGCTAATACCCAATAAAGTTATTTGAAAGAGATATCGTTTTTTTCGATTATGATGACCCATTTCATCCTTTCGTCGTAACTTAAACTCCCCTCGAGTTTAAATGCGCAAATGAGATGATTAGTGGCAACAGTAAAGATCGCATTAGTGTCGGACGCGATAATGAGGCTCGATTTCCTTACAAAAGTTGGGATGGAGTCAGCGGTCCGTACAAAAAGTTATCCCATCCGACTGCGATGACAAATGACCGTGCGCAAGCGTTGAGACATCACTAAAATGGCCGATTTGCTCGCGATCATTCCGGTTTTATGTGCCCGTCCCTAGGGCCGACCATAGACTCGTTATTGGGGACATCTCGCCCATTTTTCGTTACGTCTTCGCAAAACATTGGGATATTGGTGATAAATCTTTTGTTCTCGCTAAACAAGAGCAGCGTTTTATGGGGCTAGTAACTTTTTCATTTAACTTTCGACGTAAAGGTTTTTTAAATTATGAACACTGAATATTCGTACTTACTGTATTTGCTTTTCACCAATTAAAATGGCACCATGATTTATGACGTGCGTTGTTTTGTTTCCTATTTAATTGGGATTTTGACGCAATTGATTTCCCAGCTAGCGTTACTAACAAAATTATTTTATTGTGTAACCATTTTGAGAGAATTCTATCACATTATTTGACGACTACTTAGGTATGGTTAGTATCAAAATTGCAAACATTGATAAAGTAGACATTGTAGTAAATAAGACCTAACTAGATAACAACAGACTAGCGTACGTCTGAGCCTTTATAATATACCCCAGTCTTTAGTGTGATTCATGATGATAAGGTTATCGTTATTATTAAGTAGGGAAACTTCCTTAAATTGAACGTAATAATAATATAGCAATCAATGCTTATGATAAAATTATTAGGTAACGTAATAATTACAAGCTTTATTTTATCGTTTTAATTGAGCTAAACAATTAATCAATTAAAACTGTTATTCGTTTTTAAATCGTTTAAAGCAATAATACCGTTTTTAGAACGTTTAACGTGTTTATTTATTAATTTAATACCTCGTTAATAGTATGGTTTAGTAAAGCAAATTATAATTAAGTAGCTAGTGTATCGTTTTAGTGAAATCACAATTAATTAGATTGTGATTTATATACCTACTGTTGCTGGCAGTTTGGCCAGGAATCCTTTTTTGATAATATTTATGGATTTTTACTTTTTTAATATTGTTTTTGGTTTTGAAGTTGCTTTTTTACTGTCTCTTGTGCGGTCTAGTTTTATGTCTTGAGCAAATTATACTGCTTTTGCCCTTTTGGAGTGTTTTCTTAAATTACTTCTTGCATATAATCACTACCAGCTGGCCTAGCTATCTCTCAGAAATATACTCCACAGCCTTTTAACACCTACTTATTGATTTTATTCCGGTAAGTAATATGTTAAACGCCTTAAATAGCTAATCCGCAGATTTGATGCAATCAAATCACAAAAATATTTTTCTTTCTTTCTTTCTTTCAAAAATCAATGCATTTGATGCTACAAAGTAACTGCAATCCTACTAGGTACAAGTCCGTGCTATAAAGGCCAAGATCAAAGTAAAAAAACATTGCCAACGCTCCGAATAGAATGATCAACGACTAAAGTCTGAATGAGGAAATTATGTATTTTGAATAAGAAGCGGGAAATGAAGGCGAATGAATATCAATGTTGCTCTAACTCTCATTTAAACATTTTAACATCGAACTCTACTTTTAATAAACTGCATTCCTTCTCCGCAGAGATTTTTAATAAAAGCTTTATTATTAGACTTCATACATAAGAGACATGACGTGAGACAGCAAAATTACAATAATATTTAATTGAAAAGTCCTTTAAACGCCCCCCATTTTATGTATTCGAATGAAACCTTACTCAGCTAAACACGTGCTTAGTCTTACGTTTGTTTAAATAACGTTGTATGCTCTCATTTACGATTTATCACGCTTCAGAAGCATTTACTTTATTTACTTTTGTTCAGTGAGTAATTTATTTATTTTTGAGGAAAGATACCAACTTTCTGATAAAACTGATAGTCGGGCGGCGAAATTCAAACAACTAACGTGATACTAAAGTTGTGGAAATCCAAAACTAAGTTTGATAACCTCCGCAATTGACAGTTCTAACCCCCGGGCCTAGATAGAGAGATAAAGCTGACAAATTTGATTGAATCACGCCATTTGGGAGATTTATTGCGGGAAACTTCTGTGAACTTTATTTTGAATATTCTGCGAAAGAAGAGTTATGAAATTCAAGCTTGAAACTTGTTAGAAGAATACAATCTGATGTTTAAGCTTTTATAGTGTCTTGTTTTGTCTCTTTCTTTTTGTTTAGGTACTTATGCAATGATAAAAATAATGTTTCTGGTATTCCTGAAAAACTCAGGGGATTATTTAGAAATAGCATTTGCCCGCGGCTTTGCCCGCGTCTGTCGCAGGAAGTCTTTATCGCGCGTCCTTTGAATAATCAAACGCGCATCCCGCGATCAAAAATACGGCAATAATAAAATATTCATCCGAATGATTCGATGTAAACGTTTATTTTTATGATGAAAGCAATTTCTTTCAATAAAGATTTAATGTTACTTGTTACTTTAATGTACTTATATTGCCCATAACATAGTATTAGTATTTATTCAGTCCCTGAACTTCCATTTCGACGTAGAACTGGGTTATATTTTAATTTCAAATTAACCTTAGAATTTAGATTGTCACAAAGTTGGTCTTTATGACAAATTGTTAGATCGAAAATTCCATTTTGAAGGTTCATTTTAAATTAAAGTTTTGACGTTTTTAAATTGATATCTGTAAGGTTTAAATTAATTTGTTTCTTTCTCGGAATTATTAAAACAGATGACTATTTAATACTTTTATTCAGAAAAACAAAAGAAACGTAGGTACCTACAGTATTAATGCACCAAGGCAACGCTTGAAGCATCACAATGAAAATGGTTTCATGTTTTAATTAATGCGACAGTACTTTAATGTTGTGGCCGATTAAGGGTCACGGGAAATTTGTTTGCAGATTAAAATGTAATGGTGGGCAATTTTGTTTTATATTTTTGTGTTTCAAAAACAAAATAATATAAGTATAAGCGTACCTACTATTACATTTATTGTCTCGTTTTCTACCTGAATAATGCGGAGAAAACTTCAAACGATTTCAGTTCAAGTTTTCTGTTGACCTTACCTAGCGCTGTTTACATTAATAATTTTATTTTTAGTACCTAGACCTAGATAGAAGGCGCCCGCGACTATCGTTTTCGTAAAGTAAATCTTTAATTTTGTCATTATCTATTAAGTTAGTTATTTATTCCATCCAAACTGCCGTACTAAGAATTTTCAGCCAAAAAATACCGTAAAAACGCTAAAAATTCTTTACATTTGATGTCCCCATAAAGTTTAAATGCTTTTGATAGCACCTGTTCCGTCATGCATACTCTACAAAGGTGTTTGGGCTTTATGATAAAAACTGTCATATAAGTGCAAATTGAGCGCGTCGCTAAGCTTGCTGCTGCCTGACCTTGCCATACCTGTTTTTGTTTCATCAGTGAATGTGCGGACGCAAGGCGGTTTTATTGGAATCAATAAGTAAATATTCAGTATCAATTATGGCCTTAATATCACCTTTATTATCATCAAATAAAGGTATACTATATTATAGTTAAAATATGCGTTTGATGTATTTTAAGCACTAAAAATTATATATTTGTATTCAACCGTAAAAAACTAGGTACCAAATACCAAACAATCACATAATTACAATTCTAGCCTGAAGAATTTATGACGATAACTGAAACATAAACTGCTCCAATATCTTTCAAACCATTATTAATAAACTTTTTTAAAAACAAGCTTTTATTCTGAATTTCGAAAGTTTGTATCGCGCATGGAATTTATTCCTCTTTTTCTCTGTTTGCGCTACAAGCTTTCGAAATTCAGAATAAAAGCTTGTTTTTAAAAAAGTTTATTTTTATTATAATTTTATTTTACACTTTTTAGTTATATCATAATCTCAGGACCCTGGACGTTATCTAACACTAAAGTGCTCGAAAAGACAAATCCAACGAACCCAAACTCGATGAGTTTCCGCCGTTTTGTTTAGGAGTTCCTATGGCCACCTTCCGACTTTATCATCAGACCAGCTCAATGGTACCATAATATTGCATTGTCATCGGACTTACACATGTATGCAAAATTTCAGCTCAATAGGAAACCGGGAAGTGGGTCAATTTTAAGTTGCAAGATTTGACGACAGACACCAGACATGTGAAAGTAATAAAAAGCTTGTAAAAACAGAATGAAACCTGAAATAAAATATTTTTGGTCCATGTAATATTACGTAGGTCCATTTTAATAAAAACAATTAGACCCTTTTCAATTAAATAGGGTTTGGCGTAAAAAGGTTTTAAAACAGAATACTTTCAGAGAATTGGTCTGGATAAAGGTATTCTAATGGTATGGTGATGTCGAGTGTTTGACGCCGTTTTATTATTTGTTTAAAGTCAGCTTAATATACTGGTATTCCCTTTTAAACACAAGCCAAAACGTATTTTCCTTTAATCATGTAACATTTACAAGGGATAACATGTGTTTTAACGGAACTCGACCAGTTAATGATCTGAAATGTGGGCAGGAGTAGAAGGATAAGAATATGTAAAATGGTCCCCAAACCTAAAATGGACACCTATGACACCTAAAAAGATCGACGCGGCGGTTAATATCATGCTTTTCATTTATTGACTTTCTTCTATAACTTTCAACATTCACAGAATGAATAAGTAAAACACAGTTGTCATTATGTAGGCATTACCATTTGCATACATGACTTCGGATCCTATGCCCAAAACACGGACAAACGTATGTACCTACGTCACTGCCACTTTTTTAACCTGAAACAATTTTCGTCACCTTCTGTGACCGATAAAACGCTGCCAAAAGCCGAGAATACCCCGAATTATTTTTGAAGCAGCCAGCTTGATGTCAAAATATCCGCCGAGACTGCACACACGTCATGTTCGTTTTGTTCTTGTTCATTAGGCGGCCTGTTGCAATCAGGGTCTCCGTTTGACTCCATGTCAACGTCTGTATGGAGCTGCAGAAATAGAGAGATAGCGTGGATTTAACATAATGTTTTACTTCAAAAGGAAGAGTGCAAGACATTTTATCAGAAAATAACTCTTTTTCAAAAGAATAATAGTTGTTTACATTAGGTCTTGCAGAACTTGAAAGCAGTATTTTTATGTGACCTTTACCTACGTATGATAAACTTTGGTAACCAGAGAGCGTTTTAAAGATGCCACTAAAATGTAGATCATCGTATTATGTGTTTTTTTAGTGACTTAAAACGTATATATTTTTTTATGAGAATATTTGAAGAAAATTCATGAATTTGGTGTCAAAGAAACCGTATTTAGAGGCATACTGCATCGACCATCGTGTTTTTTGTTACTCGATACTGTTTGTAGCACGTAATCGACAGTATAATGGCTTTATGCCCAGTGACACCGATACTCGTTTGGTCTAATCTAACCCCGCGTTCGTTAGTGCACTGGCACTAATCATTCATAATAATGAAGGATTATTCTCGTAAATAATGATACTGAGTAATAACAGAAATGTTGGTTTATCTAAATTGATGGAGAGAGGAATTAACAGTATAATATTGTCGCCTCTAAAAATACAACCATGAATCCTTATAATGTTATTCGCAAACTCATTGGCCTTTCGATTTACTCGACATTTAGCATTATTTTCTGCTATTGTCTCTTAATCGTTTTCTACTCGAATACTCTCAAGCTCAACCTATTTAAAATTACCTACTTTTTATTTGAAGATAGCTATTGTTGCAACTTTCCCGGGCCAGGAGAAATTGTTCGAAAGAAACGGAAAAGAATGGTTCATTAGATTAGACATAGACATTACTCACGAGCTCACCAGCCAGATTTCCTGAACAGTGATATAACAAAAAATAGGATTGTACAGTAAGAAATCTCATCAGTAACAACGCTGTCTTGGCAACGTTAGTCAAACTTAGAAATGCAGTTAGTGTTTACAAAATAAGAAATCACCAAGAAGAAACAATAGAAAAAGTTTTCGATTTAGCCTAAAACTAAGAGCAACATAAAAAGGAAAATTTCCAAACCAGAAAACTGTTGCTAAACACTACAATATTAATGCTAAGTGTGAAATATTCTAGACATTTACCAGCAGCATCTCGAAAATTCTATTTGCGACTAACTAAACTAGACCTTGTTGGAATTTATGCCAACTGCGAACGCGCTTATGAATTGATAAATGGTAACTGCCGCTTTGGGTGGGAGAACTAATGAAAAAGCAAATGCTGGTTAAATGTAAATACATTTTGTTCCGTTGGAGATTACAGATATTCATGACTATATTGACAAGTGAAAACAGCCCGAAGCTATTCATATAAAGCTAATAAAACTCACGTGCTGAAACGAATTTCAATGTTGTGCTAAGTCAGATACTGATGAATGTATATTTTCTGGAATTATACATATAGATAAATACCTGTCTCTAAACGTAAACATTCGATCCTAATTGCTGACGCAGACAGTTCATTACATACTTAGTTGTTTATTCAGTAAAAGGTTAACGATCAATCAAAACAAATGAAGCAGAGGCACGCAGCGTCATTGTGTCAAGGCGAAGTAAGAAGTACCGACTTCCTATGGCTTGGAGCAATCAAATCAGTGAATTGTCTCAAACATGCTCTGTATATTGGCGCTAGATTATGCTTCGATTGAGTGAGAGTGTGTGGTTTATTCGTACAGCACTCATACACTCGCAGAGATCGTACGATGTCTTTCGACCAATGGCGTCGAGCGGCGTGGTGGGCTCGTCACCCCACCACAGCTTCGGAATGCATGGTTCTGAGAACGGCACTGTTAAAAATAACTACCTGTTTATCAGGATGCACACGGCATTCGATGATAGCAGCTGTTGTCGTCGTGTGGCAGATCGGATCCGCGTATTTTGCTTTTTTAAGATTATGAATTAAGTCAATCTTCTAATTAAAAAAAAAATCTTGTAGGTATTCTTGTGTTATCTTGAGTTGTATTCTATTTATTTCAAAAACTTTTTTTAAAATATTTTTCTACGCTCTACTTTATTTCTTTCAAAGGATGGATTAATGATTTTAGATGTTGAGTTAATAAAACACTGTTCATTACTTATTTAAAAAAAATATTTACTTCTGTAGGTGGAGTTAATTGGTAAATTAATAACAACAGTAAACTTGCTATACCTGTAAATATCACAATTGTATACTTTTATTATGAAAGAAAATTGTGAAGTCTAGTCATATTTAATCAATGTAATTTAATTCAAATTTTAAGAATCATCATCATCAACAGCCTTTTACAGCCCACTGCTGGACTATGAGCCTCCTCCACTATAATTTTAAGAATAATAACTTTTAAATAATAACTCATTAAGATACAAAGAAATTTTCGATCTTAGATTAAAAGGGTTATATTTTTCCTAGTCAAGATTCGTAGCTACGATTGTAAAAAATCAAAACTGAATATAGTGTTTTGCTAAAAAAATATTTTTCCTTCAACAAAAGGATCGACCTCCAATAAACTCCTATTAAAAGACGAGAGAAAACCTTAAAAAGTTCCAACATCCAATTAACGGATAATTCCGCGGATCGGATACCACTTATCGGTCGGATTTGTCTCGTGATCTCATCGCATGTGGACGAACAGCTGATCGCGCGTGCCGACCACGTGAACACGACCGCTGTCGCCACCCGCGAGCAGTGACGCGTTGTGTGCACAAATGTTTAGTCGCCGATAACCATCGAGAGAGTGTGCGTCAAACCTTACTTTATTTCTTTTTCTGCAAATTTTATTGCGTTGTGCCAGTAACCGACGTTTGAACGCAAGAATTTAACTTTATTTTCAAGAGAATGACCTTGTTGACAAGAGTTTGGAAGAGATGTTTCCTCATTAATCATTGTAGTTAGTAATGGAATTTTAGCATATTTTTCATAAAAACTAACATCTTCATTACAACGTTTTAATTTAGTAGGTAAGGTAAACTATTCGTCACACCGAAAACAATTGAAAAAAATACGCAGCTGAAATTAGATTTTCAATGCTGTT
Organism: Ostrinia furnacalis; assembly: GCF_004193835.3. Classification (NCBI taxonomy): domain Eukaryota; kingdom Metazoa; phylum Arthropoda; class Insecta; order Lepidoptera; family Crambidae; genus Ostrinia; species Ostrinia furnacalis. Next base: position 19,828 of record NW_021132285.1, on the reverse strand, counting down.
TTATGTAAATAGGTTGTAGTAACCTTATGGGAGAAATAACAGTAGGTAATTCACGCCATCTAAATCTGAAAATAACTTGACTTTCATTATTTGTTACATTTTCATACATTCTCGGAATCAATTTGATGAATTTTAAAATTATAGATAGAGTCAATTGATTGGACTAAGCAGGTAGCCTATGCAGGGTTATAGAAAACACAACAACATACCTAAATAAACAATTTATTTGGACTATCAAGGCTTTTAAAATTAATATTTTCGCCACTTATTTTTAATTGTTTTGATTTGGGCGATTGATTAATTGAAGGGCAATTAACAAGATTAGACACTTATCGTTTCGCTACCCAATTTAGATATTTTAGCGTATTATGTCCAATACCTCTTGGAGTAGTAGGCTTTTGGCAACTCATTTATTGAACCGTAGCCTTCTAAGTAAAGCCTATTGATGTTTGAAGTATGACGATGGTAATACTTACTCAAGATGATACGATGCTTCTGAAGTGCCATCCCTCAGCCCAAATTATGATAAGTATACTCAAAGACTCCTAAGTAGGTATATTAGGTACTAGATAATAATGTAAAGAATAAAAAAAAAGAATAATCACGTAAACTGCACATGAAAATAAATGTTATAACGATCTAAATCGGTCTAATTATTTATTTACCAGTTAGTAAGAATTGAACTTGTAATCGCTGATAAGTTTCAAATTGTTTTGGAAAATTCAAAATGGACTCATACGTAGGAAGAATTTTAATCTGAAATTAATATCTAGTAAAATTTAACGTAATAACAAATGAAGGTCTTACTCGTGTAGATCTCGTAAGTGTCTAAATAATAATTATGTATGTCTTTGCCTTGATTTTAATAAAAATAAAAAACTTGTTTGTCCACAGATGCTATCAAGGAGCGATGCAACCAGCAAGAAGATCTCTTGCAAAGGTGTTCCATGGCCCTCCCCGTGCTGAGCTCGAGAGAGATATCGTTCGCACTCACACAAGAGGAATTAGACAAAAGTTGTGTGTAAGTTTCATTTTTGTAACACAAACAGATTATGTAAAAACTTATTGCGTTTTTGCTTTTACATTACCTACGCACGAGTTGCTCACGTATTTTTATGGCAAAAATAACTAATTACAGGAATTAGGAATTTTAAATTTAGAATTTGAATCCAATTGACCTTCAATTGTTTTTTTTATTAACTGTACCTGTACCTTCGGACAAGAATAGCCTGTTATTTATAAATACGTGCTATTTTTAACGGAGGAGGTTCTCAATTTGGTTGGTTTTTTAATTTAGTTAATTCAATTATGTACCTATTGGATAACTTTCAATAACCTATGATGATAATGATGCTTAGATAAGTGTAGGTATGAGACAACATTCCGTATCCCAAATGTCTTAAATTTCCTTTCAGCATTACACATGTAACACATGATGTAAACAAAGTACATAACATTTGTATGTATTCAATTACTCCAACGACCTCGCTTGTTCAGTACGAGTATTTATTAAAATATAAATATTGATTAAGTGAGCGAAACTTGCATTTTGCGGTAAAACATATGGGATACAACTTGGTTATTTGTTTCATTGGAGGCTTGGAGCCGTAAAGTTGGGCGGCATAGGGCTGCCATCCGTCCGGGTTTTCCCGGAATTTCCTAGTTCAGAAGGCATCCAGGGTGCGTCCGGGCGGGGTTTCATTTGTAGTCCGGGTTAAAAATTTCTAGTCTTAGGCCGACACTATTAAGTTTTAAAAAAACATGTTGACATGCCCGGGTTTTGGGCTCTAAAATACGTGATTTTCACGTGTCTTATCCCAGTTGTCAAATTTTAGAGATGGCATCCCTAGCGGCAAACTCCCACGCTACTTTGGTTAGCAAACTTTCATTCAGCGAAGGAACATTTTGATTGTAAATATCTAAAAGTGAAGTACAGTTTAGTATACTCGTACTCCCACAGCGATTCCGTGAATATGATTAAGTAAGTTATTTGTTTGTCTTATAAGTAGAAGCAAATTAACTATGTATCATATACCTATTTGTAAGAGTACATAACAGTTCAAGGGATAGTTTAGCAAAAATGTAGTCAGGTAGATATAAAATGTAACTTTTATTTATTTATTTATTTATTTAACTCAATTTCGTACTATGTAATATTCTATTCTGAAATGGCTTGAGAACCTTAGAAAGACGTAATTTTAAGTTTTTCTTGTTTCAGTTAACAGCCTAAAATTATCAGCTAAAATAGGTACTTATTTAAATTCATGCCTCTTCCAATTAACTTAATTATCCACTTATTGTACCACTTATAATTATTACAATATAAACGTTGATTGGGCTACTTTCAAAACAGTTGCTAAATTTTCAGGAAGGGTTCTGCTCATTACTAGGTACTTTTACTATAGGAATAAGGTGGTCAACAAAAATCTGCGATAAATATGCTGCTTTTTGAGCTTGCAGCAACTTTTTCTATGGAACAGCCAGGAACATTTTTTAATATAATCGTGAAAAGGCACCTTTAACCCTGTATAAATGATTTAAAATAGGCAAACAGAAATGACTAATCAGTAGGTAAGATTAAAGGGTCTCGGTTTGTTGAAAAGGTCGAACCATAGAGACGAAAGCAGTAGGGGAAAGTAGTACGAGTTGATCCCCTGGGGTAAGATGATCTTTCGCGATTGTGCTGAAACCACTAACGTCATTTAGTTTCTTTCACTGGTAAAACATACCTCTGGACACATCCCCGCCTCAGTCAAATCGTAATGGTAGCGTGAGCGATACATCGAATTTGACGAGAGAAAAGAAAAATTGTGTACTTCTGATCTAAAATAGGCATGACTTTGAGCTTATGTTACTTTTATTCAAACAATGTTAAATGTAATTACTGTTGTCGTTAGGCTTTCTGTTATGTTTAATTTTAATATTTTGGCCATAAAAACGTAGCCGCGTACTTGTAGATTATTTTAGCAAATATTTAACAAAAAGTGGGACTTGGGTCAAGATGATCCCTTCCTATATGTACGAGATGATCCCTGGGAATTAAAGCAAAAAAGTCAATGGAGTAGGTAAAGGGAAGTGAAATAAAAGAAAGAGAACTTCATATAACTCACCTGAGTCTGAAGGAGATGATACTGAGTGGCTGTACTGAACAGAAAAGTTTTCAAGCGATACCAAGGGTGAAGGATGGATAAAATGTTATGCATGTGGAAAATGGGGCCATAAAGCATGTGCTGGGGTAGAGGGTGATGAAGCAGGTGAATTTATTTGTGATATATTCAACACAGCTCCAGCCAAAAAGCGTTTCAATTATTTAAACGCTTTTTAGCAGGTACTAAGAAAGAATCAGTTATTTTCGTTATTTAATTCGTAAATGTTTTTCTTTTCTAACTTTTTAACGATTTGTTCGCATAATTAGGTACTCCGAAAGGAATATAACCAGAAAAGAATAGATCATAGAACAGAATCATAGGGATCATCTTACCCCTACCTGGGGGACCATCTTACCCACAGGGGTGTACAAGATGATCACTTTGTAAGGTTTTGCAAAAAATGAAATATTTTAATGAAACCTCAATTAATTTCTGGTTTTGAGTGTAAGGAAAGTTGGATAGATAAATATACTAGTAGTAATCGTCTTTATTTTTGGTTTACCTTGAAAAATATGTATTTTACAGCGATTCCCGCTTAAGGGGATCATCTCGTACTACTTTCCCCTAATTAACAGTGATATAAATGGCGCTGATATTAAATGTATTCGCGTAGTTTTACGTAAAAAGTTTTACTAAAATTTTTCTTTCTTGAGAGCATCAGACTACATATTTTATACATTCTTGTAGCAAAACGGCTCCATTACAACTACTTAATTATGATGACAAAGTGTTTAGATTGACCTGCTGTTGTCTGTCGGTTTACCAATATGTCTTTATAATTTTGTATCGTTTATCAAATTACAAATCTCATTGCCGAACCAATTGGGTATGAAGCACCCTCTTAGCCCATTACCACTTTCTAAGTTCACAACGTCTCATAAGTTTGATCGAGGCGTCTCAGCGGCTGAGAAGTTGAGCGGAAAGATTCCGCAGTTAGTTCTCCTCAATTTGGGACTTTTGTTGGAACTATTCAGCCATCAAACTTAACCAGTTTAACGAAAATATGTTAGGAAAATCTCCTCCAAAATTGTACGTGTTTGAAGCATATTTTCAGTAAAAGTCACATTAAGTAATCGACTTAAAAAGTTAATGAAATTCAAAGTAACTATCAATTTGATCACAGCTATGTTAATATTAATCAACTTGTCATTTGTCGTTACGATGTTGAACACGCAAAATGAATGGTTTATTCATAAAAGAAGCGTCATTATTAAGAAGTTAGATTATTGAAATCGTCACACAGTAGATACGAATGTCTATCATTGAGTCGCTTCCAAAAAGAACATTGTGAAATTTTAGGCGGAACATCAACACAACTCAATAAATAACTCAATGTACCTAAATCCTGATTAAACCATTCAGTCCAATCTCACAACCACTTTGCGATGTGAATAGAATCGTTGGTATGTAAAGCATTCCCTGACTGAATGTAAATGAGGACTCGCTCACTGTTTTTATTTCCTTTCCGATATTTATTCGTGTCATTTTATCGAATTTATGCCAATTCTTATCACGCTTATCATTATGGAATCATGTGATCAAAATTGATGGGCATGACACGTTAAAACATCAAAGATTCCGACAATATCAGACTGATGTATCACTGAAAAATATAAATTAGACGACGGTTACGTCATACATTTACTTAGTTACAAACGTAACTTTCGGAAAATCCATTGCCTGCAAAGAGACAACGTCAAGACAAATGGCGACTTAACCTGAGCGTAGGATAATAATGTTTGCGTCTTGTTGCAGTGAACTGCGCTCCGGGATAAGATGCATAGACAATTACACGACCGTCTGTATGGAGAAGCACGAGCAAGTCGTGTTCAGGCGGATATATTCTGGCATTACTGACGTGGTGCAGGACTTGTGTACCCGCGGGAAGTACCAGGACGAGTACTTGAAGCATGCTACTTGCGTGAAGCACGTCAGGCCAGAGTATGAGAAATGCAGCAAGCGATACGAAGTGACGCTGACCACTCTCAGCGATTCTCACAAGACAGAGCAGTATCAAACTGATCATGATAACTCGGCGAGTCACGAAGATTATCTGCGCACTGTTTGTTGGTAAGTAAAATTTGTAAAACTTTTTAATAGCCTAATTAGTAACATATTCGCTAACATAACCACAGCTTCATTCATACGCATACCTGCCTGCTACGGAAATTGCAGCAGGTAATTAATATGTGGGGACTTAACTAAGCATGACTAATAAAACTGATTCTTAATGATTTCCGACAATTTAGCGGAAGAGTTTGCACTCAACAGTAGGATGCGCGCCGTGATATACTTTATCGACGTCAAAATGTTTAGGCAATATCGATAAAATGGCGTGATAACCGCTTATAGCGGCTCGCATCCAGACCTACAGGACAAGCCTTTCATCGCAGGGAATGTCATGAAACATCTTATCCGTATGAGTGATGAAGCTAGTGTCCTCACCTCCAATGGGTGCACTAACAAACGATTTTCATTATTCTGTGCAATGCAGAATCATTTAGGCGCAATATTTCATCCTGATATTCTATGTTTATTGTATACCATAATCTACATAATAATTAATATGGGATCTAATTATCGGCACTGTCAGTAACAGTACCGCTAAACGTCGTCTATTCTCTGCTTATAGCCATACTCGAGTACACGTGTTGAAGAGTTATATCTATATGGTGGGCAATATCTATACATATTATAATTTGTAACTCTGAGCAAACAAACAAACCCTAGTTCTGGTAATTCATCGCATCTAACAGGCATAATTTTTAAGCTTTATATCATTAATCATTACTACTTTAATGTAATATTTGTTCACAATAAATTTGGTCGAATTTATTTGTAATCAAATTCGTACATTAAGTATTTAAATGTCCAGACCACCAATTAACGTAACAATTAATTTATCAAACTGATTGTACATTTAAATATTCGACACTCTCTGATTTCAATAAACAATTATTGCGATGGTATTTCAAAATGTCTTCTAAATTATGATTTAAATTATTAATGTTAGGCCACCTTCGTTAACGAATTCAATTAACATTTCCAACTATTTAGCAATCGTCCACTTAGTATGAGTGTCTTCCAATTTGAGTTCCGCAAATTAAACTGTCATGGAGGAGAATTCATCGGAAGATCCTCCAGAGTACAGAGAGGTGCTACTCAAAAGACTTGGGCAAAGTCTTGAATATTGAATAGTCCTCGTTAATAAAATATTCAACAAATCGAACCGGCTTTCCGGCGCTAATTACTCGTCTGAAGATTGACTACCAGAGCTATCTACACAGCTACGTGGAATTATAATAACTTCATTATTATTTCCGCGTTTAAATTTTGCCAATTTCTTGAATGTTCACTCGGGCTTATCAAAGTGTAATAATTTAATAGAAACTTGATTGCGCGTCCAAAATTTTTAGGGCCCACTGAATACAATTCATCTCAGTCTTGCAACTCGATTTACATAAGTGGATTCCTTATTGTATCCGTTAATTCTATTGGTTAGCATAAATACTTGGAAGCCGTCCACTTTAGCATCGTTTGGGTTCCCATTCAGAAGATTCAAGCTTCATTTTGCCCTCATTTTAGCCATCAAGCCCTGTTTAAGATTCTGCGTAAATTCTATCAGATTAAGAAGACGCACTTAAGGCTCTCGCGGCGTGTTAATGACTCCCTTATCCGTGTTCTTAGCAATTGATTTTGTAATTTAGCCATACTTAATTATATTATATCCGAAGCATCCATTCTGCGGCTAATCCTCTCCACTCCAGTAGATCACCCGCAGCAAAAACGTACGCAATTTATTACTGTCATTGGACGATGGAAAAGTCTTCTGTATTCTGTAAAAACTTTTTGATATTTATTACTCTGCTCATCAACGTCAGATGAGAAACAATATCATTATGAATGGTTCTTGTGCTTAAAAAAATATCGGAAACTGTTATGTCATAATTAATTTACCTTCAAGCTTTATCACTCGTACTTCCTTAATTGTTTTGAGTTCAGATTTCAAACTTCAATCTAAGATGAGGGTCGGATCAGTACTATTAGGGTCTGATGACTAGCATTGTCCCTCAAGTTAACAAAAACCATTGAGGAACCTGCATTAAATGTTATATCATCTACCATAGAACGAATCGAAAATTTGAAACTATCCCTTAAATATAACCTTTGTGGCATTATGATAGAGTCAATTATTGTTAATGAACAATGAAATAGGAGAATAGACAGTCACTAAATCTATGGATTCTATAGAATGTTTCGCAAATTGAAACCCTAAACGCGAGGGTCTACACTCCACAGAGCTTAACTATTATTTTGCTCCTGTTTCTAATAAACGATTTCATTTACAAGGAAGCACAAACTGTGTCGGTGTTTCGTTATCTCTTTCATTAACCATTAAACTGTCGCGGTATTTACAAAACGTTTCTCTGTTCTGAAATAAATTTTATTTGCATTGTTAACGTTCGTGCATTGGTCAGTCCCTAGTTAAAAATATTCGTGCACTATCACAGGATTCATACATCGCTGCCCAAGCACTGACACAATGGAAAGATGAACAAAAACGCAGTTATTTTCCACGGAAAAAACACGAGCTCTGGCACAAATTGCTATTTGTAACTACAGAAACAAACTTTAATTTCACAATTAAGCTCGAAGCCTATTCTATCCGTAGGCCAATTTAGTAAATGAAAGCTACTATATGATTATAAAATGGATTCAGTGTTTGAGCTGTTGTAGGTACTTATAAGATGAAAATAGTTAAATTATACGAGAAAAATAACGTTAATTTACATTTTTCGGTACAAAATATTTTTTCTATGTAACAGTCTGCTGTTATGATGTTAATCATTACAAGATTCAAATTTTGAAGTTTGAACATGTGCTAAAGATTCATTCAATAAAGCATAGGTATTAAAGTTGATTTTGAAAGGTTAAAATTATTCCAATATCCAACGACTCATCCACTTTACATTCATAAAACTTTAAGGTTTAGTAGGTACTACGAGCGACAGCACATCAAGCTAATTGTACTCTGACATTTAAGTAGTTATTAATAGGTGCCATTTTTCAACAAACATGTACCTTTTGAGGTGCTGGCGAGTATGCAACAAAATTCAATAAAGTTCTTTTATCATGTGGGCAGCTGTAATAACTCTTGTAAATGTGACTTTATGAGCCTCCATTGCAACTGACGTGGCTCAATTGATCACCATCAGCTCAATGTAAAATGAACGATTACAATGATAATTATGAATGACAACATACTGCAGTGGATCAATAAAGTTACAGTTGAAGTTATTTTGTAAGTCCCGATTTTAAAACCTGATGTTTTGATAGGAAATCAAATTCAATCGTACCATTGTTGTTGTTAAAACAATCTTTAACATAAAATATACAGAGCTTATGTCTACACTTAATAATAATATTATAAAGAGGAAAACTTTGTTTGTTTGTTTAGTTGTAATGGATAGACTTAAAAACTACTGGACCGATTTTAAAAATTCTTTCACCATTCGAAAGCTACATAACTCACGAGTAACATAGGCTAAATTTTATTTTGGAAAAAAAATAGGGTCCCGTAATTTTGGTCCCGGTTGGTAGGTACCTACTTACTTATTTGATTTTAATGATAATTACTATAGGTACGTATAATTTTAGTAGAAAGAAAGGTCATTGAATGACTAAGTGACTCACTCATCACGAAGTCTCGGAAACTACAAGTCTCAAAAGAGTTCTCATAGGGGTTAATGGTCTATCTATTCCACTTTGATCACCTGGCTTTGATCACCAAGATGATCAAAGTGGACTCCAGTTAAATGATTTTTTAGTGTTCTTTGATCACCTATAAATAAATCATACCTCTGAATTGTCACATACATGTCCAATTTGTTTATTGCTGTTTTTAGAAAATATCAAAAAGGTTACAAAACAAAATATTATGTAGTACAACAATTGGACATGTGACTATTCAGAGGAGGAGTGATTTGTTTGTAGATGATCAAAGGACACTAAAATACTTAATAATTTAACTAGAGTCTACTTGGCTCACCCAGGACATCGTATCCGTGGGTGATCAAAGGCACAGAACAAATTCAAAGGACACTAAATTGTCGTTGTAAGCTGTAAGTAATACACCTCCTTTTAGAACGTAGGTAGTCACTAAGACGAAATTTTGCAAAACTCAACCCTTATGGGAGTTAAAAAGGGGGTTAGAATTTTGTATTGCAGTCCTCGGTTTTTAAAGTAAGAGACTTGAAAGTTAAAAATTAAATGTATGCTCACTATGATCTCTAGATATTGTGGAGGTGTACATATACTATTCGGTACACTGTGGTACTGTGTACACATCGGTTTGCCGACGATTGTGGTCATGCTAGAATCGTTGGAAGATCTTGGCACAATGCTCGAAGACCTTAATCGATTTTCCCAACAGGTAGGCCTGAGGATGAACATGGACAAAACGAAGCTTATGTCGAATGTCCATGTAGCGCCCTACCCAGTTTCGTCGACAAGTAGGTATGTCTACCTCGGACAAACGATCCAGATAGGTAGGTCCAATTTCGAGAAGGAGGTCAATCGTCGAATCCAACTCGGCTGGGCAGCGTTCGGGAAACTACGCAACATCTTTTCGTCCAAAATACCTCAATCCCTGAAGACTAGAGTGTATAACCAATGTGTGTTACCAGTGATAACTTATGGCTCGGAAACGTGGCCTCTCACTATAGGCCTTATACAGAAGCTCAGTTGCACAGCGTGCTATGGAGAGGGATATGCTTGGTGTTTCTTTGCGAGATCGAATCAGAAATGAGGAGATCCGTAAGCGAACCAAAGTCGCTGACATAGCCCGACGGATTAGCAAGCTGAAGTTAAGTGGCAATGGGCAGGGCACATAGTACGCAGAACTGATGGCCGATGGGGCAGAATGGTTCTGGAATGGAGGCCACGTACCGGAAAACGTAGCGTGGGACTTCCACCTACAAGGTGGACCGACGACATCGTAAAGGGAAGCGCTGGACGCAGGCCGCTTCCAATCGATCAACATGGAAAGCAATGGGGGAGGCCTATGTTCAGCAGTGGACGTCCTATGGCTGAAATGGTGGTGGTGGTGGTACATATACTGAAAATGTATCATTAGAAATCAACTACGAGGGCTAAGGAGATAAAAGGAGGGTTGGAAGTTTATAAAATATTATGAAAGTCCTATGTGTTTAAAGTAAGAGAGTTGAAATTTAAAATGTATGCGCTATAGATACTAAGAGAGGATTTTACGAAACTCCACCCCTAATGGAGTAAAACGAGGTCCACGCGTACGAAGTCGCGGGCGGCCGCTAGTGATTAGATAAAGCTTTTTGGTAATTATACAATTCCATAAAGTTACTAGTTACATCTTCCATCTTGTCGCACAACTATAATTGGAATGGAATTATGAAGTTATCTAACTAACATGCTCGTAATGATTATGTGATGAGATGAAATGAGATAAATAGGTATAATATATGGATAGTAAATAAATCATAATCTCCATAAACCAACAGTAAGTTTTAATAATAAAGTTGTCAGTGTTTGATACATATTTTGTATTTCCAGTTCATTCCAAGAGTACTTGAGGTGCTCCGAGCAAACCGTGCAGAGCTCGTGTGGCGACGACGCTGCCCTCTTCACCAGTGCGTTCCTGAAACGAATGGCTTCCAATATTATCAAGGTAAGGTATTACCGCAATACTCCATGATACGTATCACAAAAAGTCTGTCATGGATTGTGTCTATGATTCTTAAAGCCGTATCGTCTTCTTAATTCATTAATTCTGGGTAGCTTTCCTTTTATACTTTTCAGTAATCAAATGTAATCTAGCACAAATTGCTTTAATCGAGTTTTGGCCTTCTTTCTAGTGTTACTATCGACTCGTAGGTTCTGGGTTCGATTGAATCCCATAGGACACACATACTTAGTGTAAAATCATGTCTGTATTTTAGCGCGGTTTGGTTTAGATATTTCAAGCTTGAACTAACCTGATTTTCTGAAAAAAAGAATCAAAGGTCATGATCAACTTGAGTTAGTCCGATTGAACCATTTCAGACAGTCATGGTAGTTCATCAAGTCTGAAACTTTGGGTGTCGCGAACTATTAGTCGCTAACTGTACCACGTACACCATAAAAGAAGATGGTAAGATAAAATGATAACATAATAGAAGAGGAAGATAGATAAAATACGTAAATAGATTTAAACAGTACAAAAAGACTTGAACGGCTTCTCGGCACGGCCTGATGAATCTATTGATAAGATAATGAATGACATTTTCCTGTAAGTTGAGATTGACGACATTATAAGGCAAAATCTTAAGTCCGCGCAAAAATAAAATGCCACGTTTTCTAACAAATTTAATTATGAGTAGATTACAGTTTTCAGGTATTCGAAAATAAAGAAAACATGTAAGACGGCTTTACTTTCAAGTTAATTTAAACTCTTGGAATAAATGTTGTTAAGAATAATGAATATAGAATATGCGTTGAAGTTATTCATATTAAAAATCTCCTTCAAAGCAGTGAGCAAATATTTCTTATGATAATACGTACCCTTTTAAGAAAATTCAATGAATCTAATATAAAGTGTTCCGTAAGTTTATCATTTAACGAAAAATAATGAAGTCATTCTTTCATAATAGTAATTCCGCATCGATGAACCCTAGAACAAAAGCCCCACTTTTGTTCCATTCGGAATTTCCTCGTGAATCAATTACGAGGTGAATTAAAAAATAATACTGTGTATTCTGGTCACATATTTTTGGCTGTCGAAACATGTAATAAAAGTCGATTAAATGGCAACATATTTTTATTAAAGTGCGGGAATATACTTCGTTTTAAATAAATACATTAACTTGTTTAATTTATTAACTGAAATTATTTAATCAAATAGTACCTACTGCGAAAAATAGTTAATTACTACGAACACTGACACATTATTTCAATGTAAATTAATTAAACCAAAAAAATACTAACTATTACATTATTAATATGGGCTACCAAATAGTAAATATGCTAGAATTCTATTATGGAATACCTATAACGGATAATTTAAGTACGTATCTAAAATAATGTATGTTTTACTCGCTAGTTTCGTCATCTCTTTGTTCAAACTAGTATTATGATTTTCTTTTTTACATAAAATATAGACCTAGCCCTTATAAAACATCTCTCAAGTATGAATCTACGGACACTTCAGTATTTCGATATTGATTGATCTACTGAAATTCAATCAAACAGGCTTAAATTCCCTTGAGTTAGAATTGAGTGTTTACCGTCGTTCTACAAACTCTTGAAGTCTGTAAGTAGAGTTATTAGCCTTATTTTGTTTATAATCTAAATTTCCATTTCCAGAACTTTTGCCTGGAGTACCGGGGCCACGAGTGTGGGCTACCAGACAAAGCTACAAGCAGCAATTACAGCCTGGTGCTGGTCACTGTCGCTGTATTCGGGAACCTACTGGTCTACCTATCTGGTGCGTTAGTTCCCACGTAAATCGCAACGAGTTTAGGTCATGTTTAGGTAAAGTAGAACGCTGTAGCGGTTAAAAACTTAATATTGTTCCAGAAGTGGTTGCGTGGTGCAACGAGCACTGAACTGTAAATAATGAATGTATGAGTTACAGTTCCTCTAGCAAGACTTATTTATTGTAGTTGCATGTGATTACACTTGTTTGAATGTTTGTTTTTGTTTTAATGGAAGCATTACGGCTAATAGTAGGCGCCATGAAAATGTTCGTGACATTTTTTTATAATAGCGATTAATAAATGATTGGGTTTGTGATGATCGTTTCATACATAATAGATACCTACAAATTGCATTCAAAAATACCAAAAGTATTGTCAGCCGTAATGTTTTTTTTACAAAATGCATAGTGGTTTTTTGTATGTGTCTTTTTATTGTTTTACCATACCTTAAGTATTGGGTTTCAATTTATGAGATTTAATTTTGTGTAATAGTAAGAATACGTTTGATAAGTTGTTGTATAATTCAGTAAGAATGGTGTTTCTAAGTCTAAACTATGATAATTAAATCTTACCAATGAATAACAGGGTACCAACCACCAACCATTTTGGTATCCAGACTTTTGTCTTATCTGCATCGAAAAAATCATTAAAACCTTGTATTAATACGGGACAAGTGTCATACTCGTATAGCTAGAAATGTCAGGTGAAACCGCGGAATATCGTGTGATGTCGCCAATAGTCTTTTGTGTGACTTTTTGTACAAATTGTCGTTGGCTGGTATGTGCTATGTGTGATATCACACTGGTCGCGATAAAGTTAGTTGTCCACTAGAGAATATTAGGTTTAAAACGAATTATGTTGAGTATTTTAATCTTTTCATTTATTTTGTTTATATGCCAAAAGAGTGTGAAATGCATACTTTGCACAATACATGGGGATATAACTTATTCTACCTTAATGCAGTATTGCCTTCTATTATGAATACTTACAAATACATAATTACTAATACGGCAAGTAACATGTTTAAGCTATAAATTAGTGTATTTTATGTTAGCGCGATGCAATTTATAGATGTTCGTCGTAGCGTATTGAAATTCATTGGCGTGTACATAAATGATATTGAATACAGTTTTTTATTGAGCTCAGAAATTAGCGTTAAGATTTAGATTGTATTTCGTTTTCATCATATATTTTCTTAACTTTCATTACATTAGTGTCATTTTCTTTAATTAAAGTGTTCAAAATTGATTGTTAAAAAATAAAGAGATTTTTTCCAATTTGTTTTGTAACGTTATCACGATTATAATCGTCTTTTAGCTCAGAACATCCTGTGATAGTTTTAATCGAATAATTGTTCTTTGTTTAATTGTTAATTAATATTTTAAAATTATGTTTACAGTTTTTTGAACACAATATGTGTGTATAAACTATTATGAGTAATAGTTATTAAAATATTTATTAAGTAATAAAAATATTATTAATAAATTGTATACTTATTTACTTATAAAAATCTATAGACAACAGCCAGTTTATAGGTACTTAAGAAAATATTTCGAATTTAAATTAAATATAATATTATGTTTTGCCAATTTATTTTAGTGTTACATACCTAATGTTAATATAAATTAGTTTACGAAGTCCGCTCTCGAACATATTACTTAGTTCTAGGCATATTAATTTTAAGTAGTCATCTTTTGTCCCAAACCAGGGACAGAGTTTTGAAGTGGCATCTTTATAGGTAAATCATAACTTATATTATCTACATATCATTGTATATCATATTATTATTAGAAACATCCAGAATGTTTTATCTACCAAATGAGCACTTGTGATAAATCCACCGTACAAGACCAGGTCACCTGTTTGCGATCACCAAACGGATTACAATTTTAAAGCAGTGTGCTTACCATGAGTTTACGTTAGGTGTGCTCGCTAGCGAGTACGTCAAAAATCTATGAAGATTTTATTTCTTGAAAGTAGCCGCTAGGGGCGCTGCACACTATGTCATACATTTATTGTCATTTTTTTACGCAGTCGCTAGCGAGCACACCTAACGTGAACTCATGGTAAGCACACAGAGAACAATAAGTATACCGATTACCGACACACTTACAAAACTAAAAGAAGTAATGAATAAATTTCTATGAATACAATATGTACAAGTATATTGGTGATATGCTCCTCTAAGTATTTTCAATTGTTTTTGTAGTGAATCGTCGTTCAGACGGGAATATGTAGGTGAACGCAAATAGGCGACATTACCCTAATAAGATCTTTTCAACGAATCTCAGCAATAAAACTACCTATGTCATAAAGAAACCTTTTATTTAATCGTTTCTTATACTATCATTGTTTTCGCATTTAAATATTAACAACCTTTATACATAACATTTAAACAAATCTCAAGTGCTCACTCGATAGTCGTTTATTATTTCTGTAAGTATGTAGGGGAAAGTAGTACGAGTTGATCCCCTGGGGTAAGATGATCTTTCGCGATTGTGCTGAAACCACTAACCTCATTTAGTTTCTTTCACTGGTAAAACATAGCTCTGGACACATCCCCGCGTCAGTCAAATCGTAATGGTGGCGTGAGCGATACATCGAATTTGACGAGAAAAAAGAAAAATTGTGTACTTCTGATCTAAAATAGGCATGACTTTGAGCTTATGTTACTTTTATTCAAACAATGTTAAATGTAATTACTGTTGTCGTTAGGCTTTCTATTATGTTAAATTTTAATATTTTGGCCATAAAAACGTAGCCGCGTACTTGTAGATTATTTTAGCAAATATTTAACAAAAAGTNAAAAGTTTTCAAGCGATACCAAGGGTGAAGGATGGATAAAATGTTATGCATGTGGAAAATGGGGCCATAAAGCATGTGCTGGGGTAGAGGGTGATGAAGCAGGTGAATTTATTTGTGATATATTCAACACAGCTCCAGCCAAAAAGCGTTTCAATTATTTAAACGCTTTTTAGCAGGTACTAAGAAAGAATCAGTTATTTTCGTTATTTAATTCGTAAATGTTTTTCTTTTCTAACTTTTTAACGATTTGTTCGCATAATTAGGTACTCCGAAAGGATTATAACCAGAAAAGAATAGATCATAGAATAGAATTATAGGGATCATCTTACCCCTACCTGGGGGATCATCTTACCCACAGGGGTGTACAAGATGATCACTTTGTAAGGTTTTGCAAAAAATGAAATATTTTAATGAAACCTCAATTAATTTATGGTTTTGAGTATGAGGAAAGTTGGATAGATAAATATACTAGTAGTAATCGTCTTTATTTTTGGTTTACCTTGAAAAATATGTATTTTACAGCGATTCCCGCTTAAGGGGATCATCTCGTACTACTTTCCCCTAGTATTTGAAATTGTAAGATAGTTAATATTCTGCATTATGTAATTGAATTAGTCAATCCGTATCCACTAGGAATAAATTGAAGAAATTGAAAGACATAGTCTTTAGAGATTGTTCAGTTCAAATAAATTGCAATTTTTATGACATGTTTTTATTTACTTTATTTTATCCAAAGCACCGAATTTTTATGAAAAGAAAGTTTAATATAAGTAAGTTTAATATACGTACATGTTCCAAATTACAAGCACTCTTAAAAACATTTTTTTTCCACCATTGGACAGTAGAAAAGTGCCCACTTATTTAGATGGTTTTTGCTACCTTCAGCCATAGATCACTCAGAGCGAGAAGCTAGCAGTGTAGTTTTAGAATTGTGTTGGCACCTAAAAAACTGCCTAAACATTTTCTATCTATAGGTAGGTACAGTTCTCTATAAATAATGAACGCTCATTCCTCCTTTGAAAGTGAAAGAAAATCACTCAACTCTCCACTGAGCAAATTGGTTGATCACTTAGTTACGATCTAATTGCTTCAATAAACAAAATACAAATTACGTAACAAAATTTAGCGCAGTGAAGAACATTTGGTACTTACTAATATAAATATTTGTCTCATAAAAATATTTAGTTTTGTGATTCCTGTTAATATTATAAATGCGAAAGTTTGTATGGATATTAACATGTTAGTTTGTTACTCTTTCACGCAAAAACTACTGAACGGATTTTGATGAAACTTTACAGTACCTACTTTTGTTTAACCCGGAATAACTTAAAGGGTGTATAATTTATGACGATCTGTGGCAAACCAAATATCATACAGGTGAAGCCGCGGGCAAAAGCTAGTTTTTTTTTATCCTCAACGAGGAAGCTCTTGGCCTGTATCTCTCCTGATGGTAAGTGATGATTAGGCCGAAGGTGGAAGCGAGCTTCACCCGGAATCCTCAACCACCTAGTTAATCAATAAAATCAATACTTGCTTGCTTCTTTCTGTTAGGAGGACCCTTCAAACGACATTTTGAATATATTTTTGGCTACTGACTGGTTGGGTTTGATTAATGAATTGGCATGAGTTTCTGCGGAAATACTAAATTAGGGACATTGTCTCTACATTTTTTTTATTGTGATTTCATATTTTTTCAGCAGAATCATATTCGTAAACGTATCACATCACTAGTTCAGCCAATTATTCCACTTTCGTCATTTAAGTGAAGCTCTTCAACAATCATAATGACAGTCTGATAAATAAAAGAAATAATTACAAAGAAAATGCTCATAAAAATGTACGTATGTACTTATTTTGTCTGGAGAAATCTAATGGGTCATGGTTTGATTTATATATTATTGATTTCTTTGCTTCAGTGGCGTACGAAAATAATGGTAAGTACTTGTACAAACTTCATAAGAATCTGTCCATTCGTTGATCTTATTGAGTAGCAGACATTGAACATACAATTTTGTGACTGGGCACGATGTGGCCAATTCAAAGATCAGCCGACGACACAATTGCAAAAGAGGGTGGAAATCTTGAAACCATAAACCTACCCTTACTTAAACAGAAGTTACAGCTTACAGACTCCTTAAGTTTGTCTAGGGCTTTACAATAACTTACTTTTAATCATCAGCGAATAATACAGGGGTCTGAACTTATGTAAAGAGAATCATTTCAGTATTTGCCCTTTCGAGAACTTAATAATTCAGTGCCAGCTATAAAATAACATTCGTAAGTTTTATGAATGATTCCGAAATCGCTTCGCTTCTGTTTTTTAACGTTATGTAGGTAACTAGGTACTTCGCTCCAAAACGATCACGTAATTCTGTTGTTTTGTGTGTTTATTAAAGAATCAGACAATCTAAATCATAATAAGTATAGACGATAAACAACAAGAGTTTTGCGATCCAATATAAAAACTTAAATATTTTATATTTATAAGTAACTAATATAAGATTTGTATTGTCGTTTCCAATGGTAACCTTGTAACAGGAGAGACATCCAACAGGTATACCTGTTCGTAGCTACGACTTACACTGAAGCTAATGAAATGTGCTGCGAGCTACGAAAAGTCAAAGTACACCTTTGATGGTGGGGCGCGCATCCGATGTGCCCGTAAAAAGGAAACTCGGTCAGATCCCAAAAAGTTTCTCTTTTAAGTTTCGTAGGTACGTAAAAACCCTCTTTGGTAACCGACTGGCTTTGTCACTGTTGCTTTGCTCTATGAAGTTAGTAACAACAAAATCAATTGTGAAAGTACACAAAAGTAACGAAGAGTTCAGCCTTCATTAGGCGCAGAGTGGATCAGTTACCGCAATCTTCACAATGGAACTTTGATTTGCTGAGAGATGATAGATAAACTTACTTATCAGTATCAGTATCAAGTGGGCCTATTGTGTAATGTTATTGGAAAAGTTTTTTGTGGATTACACAGGGTAGTAGTAATAATAAAAGGTAGGGGTTGAGTTTTTGTTACTTATTGTAATCCCAGACAATTTTTATTTTGACGTAAATTCAATTACCAAGATCAAATCGACTTTATTACGCTAAAATTTTTAAATACAGTGCCTTGTTAAAAGTGTCAAATAATCCCCGCAAATATTTCAAAGATGAAAAACTTTGTTTTCTATGTAAATTATTACACAGTACACACCGGTCCTAAATCATGCATGGTTAAAACTTCATAATATACAGAGTGCCAAAAATTGCTGAACACCGCGCTTTTTCGGGGCTCTTAAATTAATCGGATGAAGTGCTCGCTTGCTGTAAAACTTTTTCTTTTGACCACTTTTTCGGTGGGAATGACTCATTCCGTAGATAGGAGCGGAGTTGTCGCCTTTTTTCCGCAGCTGATGCCAGAATGGGCACAAAGTTTAGCTTTTAATAATTAATTTTACGGGTCAGCTTTTAGTTTTGCTTGTGCCTAAGTTGGAGTAATAGCTACATACTCTTGAGACACGAAGGCGATAAACTTTCTGGAGGCATAGGGTTTTTTTTAATTGGACAAGACATTTTGTACACCACTTGGTGCAAAACGAGAATGAGATTAACAAAAATAATGAACAAAGTGACTTAATATTTTTATTAAACGATCTAATTAAGTTTTGTTGGTATTTTTGCTAAACCATCAAAACTAGCATAATAATATGGGGTCAAATACGAAGCGTAATGATCTCATTTGCGTACTAATGCAGAGTAGTCAAAATACAGTGTTATCGTAGCAACTACAGGATCATGATCATTAGCATCAAAAAGGGATTTAGTGAGTTTTAGGCTAACCAGCTGTCTAAAACCAGTTAAATAGACTAAGTACTAAGTATAATTAATTAATACAGCTTATAGATTGATTGGCAGACTGCTTAATCTGTTGTTCTACAAAATAAACTAGCTTTTGATCGCTACTTCAATATTCTTGGGTTGTGTAGCTTAAAAATTACAATTGAATTGTATGTGTGTGTTTATTGTGCTATATTCATAAAATACAACAGATATTCAATATTATTTAACAAATTACGACGACCTACATTAAAAATACCTCCTACACCCTCGAATCAAAAGTCTTTGAATGTTATTTGGCCTACATTACAGGGTTTTCACGTAAAGCTGAAAAACTATATGTCTGGATTAACGAACTCGTTTTTAAAACTGGTTCCTTTCTCCGTTTGAGATAAAAGCCACTAACTTATTTAAGCCTGTCGCAGACGAACAATTTTATTGATATATTTAAGTGAGACACTCCCGAATCTTTATTTAATTTGGCTAAAAAGTTCAGTAATTTACATTAATGGCACGGTAAACGTTGAAAAACAAAACATGTCATAACGTGCTCAGCGCATCTCA